>NC_080734.1:12922557-13225891 GCF_019097595.1 Hemibagrus wyckioides | reverse complement strand
ACAATTTGTCTGATATATATATATATATATATATATATATATATATATATATATATATATATATAAGTGCTTTTTCCGTTATTGTTACATGCTGGAATTCTATGCAATACAGATTTGATTAGATAAAAAAATGATGATGGACACATGACCCAGGTGATTCTTCCCCAAACTGTTGGAAATATACTAGTTATAGGATGATTTTATAAGCTAACTTTTTCCAGCATGACAGTGGCCCTGTGCACATTGTGACCACCATGGGTTGCCAGGGTTTAAGTGGAGAACTCTTGTGTCCTGCCAAGGCCCCTGACCTCAATACCTTTGGGATGAACTAGAAGACTGACAGGCCCCTTCACCCAACATCAGTGCCTGACCTCACTAATGCTCTTGTGACTAATTGAACACAAACCCCCCCAAGCTGTGCTCAGAAATCTAGAGCGACGCTTTCCCAGAAGAGTGGAGGATATTATAACAGCAAAAGGGGGATTCAGTCTGGAATGGGATGTTGGGATGTGTGATGACCAGGTGTCCACAAACTTTTGGCACACTACAACCAAGCAGAAGATCAACATGCGTCAGTATCAGGTTTTGTTGAATGATACTTAGGATTGAATTGATGGCAGTGTACACTCACTGGTCACTTTATTATCTGTACACCTTGTCATTCACAGAGTTAACCATTCAGCTAATCATCTGACAGAATTACAATGCATACAGTCATGCAGATACAGGTCAAGATGTTCATTTAATATTCACATTAAACATCAGGAATGGGGTAAAAATGTGATCTCATTGACTTGGTTTTGATGTCAAACAGTCTGCTTTGAGTATTTCAGAAACTGTTCATTCTTACATATAACATTCTCTGAAGTGTCTCACACGAAAGAATGGTGGAAAAAGCAAAAATGTGGGCTTTCAGTTCCAATGAGTGATCATTTTTTGGACCATAATTCAAATAACTCACCACTCACACACCCTGATCACATGCAAATGACCTTTTCTCCTCCCCAGTTACCAAATCTGGATCCAGTTGCACACGTTGGGATGTGGTAGAATGGCATGAATGTGTAGCTGACACATTTGCAGCATTTCTGATGCAATCATGCCAACATGGCTCAGAATCTTGTGGAACCCTTTTCACAGAGAACTCAGTCTTTTCTGAGTGCAAAGGGATGTCCTACCCAGTATGCAGTTCCTATTAAAATGGCTAGGGTAAGTATATATATATATATATATATATATATATATATATATATATATATATATATATATATATATCTTCATGAAATTGAATGTGATATATTTCTCTTTTTTCAAAAAATCTCACTTAATATATCTTCTCCCTTTTGAATGTTCCACTCAAACTTTAGTTTTCCCTGGAGCAGCGGCTATAAAAATATATATTAGAATTATATTCTGCACTTCTAGCTTATACTAGGTCCTATTGGCAAATATGACTATTTGGACCAAAGGAAATAATAATAAACTAATGTGACTGCTTATGGACACTTAAGGATATTTTTTTATATATATATATATATATATTTATTATTATTATTATATTAGCTTTATCCTTGGGCCTAAATAAGCTGCAAAATCGCTGACATGCTGATGTTTGGGTTATTATTCGAATGTTTATGAGGTAATCTTGTAAAATCTGTAGCATTCTGGGTGGCCTTCTGCCCTGCGAAAGCTGCCCTTTGAATATTTGGATTTTCGAATTTATTTATATGTATTTGGGATGAATATGCATAATGGAAAAGAGAAGTCCTCAGTTGCACATCCTACTAACAGCAGGTCGTTCATTCTCCAGAACTGTGGTTGGTCTTCTCAGACACTGGCTGGCATACTGTAAAGCGCCAGCAGCTCTCAATTTAGTGGACAAACATTTAGCCAGCTTACCAAGTACATAGTGATTCTATTTTAGTCTGTGGCACCGTGAAAAATTATACATTTATTACGGAGAAGTGGTTATATATTATGGCACTTGTCAATCTGTTTTAAATAGACAAACTTATTTACAAACCAGTTTTTTATTTATAGCTCAGGCCAGGTTTTAAAAGGATATGCTGTCATTAATGCAACCATGTACATAAATCATAGCTCATAGGTAGATTTAGAATCTCCTCTCCTGATGTGTCTTTTTATTCAACACATTTCTTTACCCATCTGGTAGACATTACTTGCCGACATGCTCTAGACTGCACAGGTTGACGTTCCGGGTTAAACAAATCCAACCTGTGCACAGGCCAGATCAGCCAAACATGGCTGTGTTCCTACTGGCTACTGTGCAAATACTATATTTCCTTCTTTTTTTTTCTTTTTCCTTTTGTATATTAAAATATTTAATTTTGGGTGCCCTGTGGTAGACTTCCATGGTGTCTTCTAACCAGAATAAAGTGGTTCCTGAAGATGAGTGAATAATTTCGCTCTGGTCTCATATTGACATATTTAAACTCTTCAGCACTGCAGGGGTTGTTAGTGTAACAGAAAATAATACGTTAGTTACTAAGAAAGCAGTGAAGACTGTCGTTAAGTAATAAGAATGATCTATTTGTGCTCAGGTAATAAAACATGTGAACATCTTTTTTTTTTGTTTGCAACTTGTTAGGGAAAGTTAGGAATGTGTCTTTATCTCTCATTTCTGCTTCCTTTCTGCCTTTATCACACGACAATTGGAAGTGACAGCACAATTACCATATCATACACAATTGATCCTCATCCATATGGGTCAATTCCAACACAAGTGGGAGGGGAAGAATAAATAAATGGGGAAAAAAAACACTTGGCGATGGTTCAGTCGCCTTGACAGTGAGACACGTATGGTTGAGGGGAGAGAGCCGTTTTGGAGATTGCATTGCGGGTGTTCCCTTGATGTACTCTGACAGGAACCAGATTGGGAGCCGAACGCCGGCGTCTCTGCTTTTTCCTTTTTATTCGTCTGGCTCCGGCGGCTTTTTCCTGGCCCCGTCAGACCACAGAGTCTTAGGCTACTTATGGTGCTTGGTAGATTCACTGAAAATAACAAATACTGAAAGGAAAACAAAACCTAACCAATTTTAAAGCAGATGAGTGCAGCTTTTCTTTCACATTGTATGACAGAGAGAAGAAAGCTAAACAAAGGGTGAATAGTTATTTTATTTATTTGTGAAAACTTTTGGCTTTCCATTAGTCAGAAATCATGTTAAATTATGCATCATTTTAATTTTTTTTAATCTTGTTTCCATTGCCTTTAGTCATTTTTTCATGAATGTCAATAAAAAAATGTGTTGAATAACTGAAATGAGCCATTTTCACTTTATTTGATTAAATATGAGGCATTCTTCAATAAATATGTCATCCTATGTGGAATGACATTCTATGTCTTCTAAATATGCTGATTGTTTTATTGGAAGGCAATCTGTTAATGCTGTTTAAAACCACTTTTATTTGTTAATTGGGTTTTAACCTCCCATTACAGAAGCTTTGCATATGCATGCATTAATTAGGTTAAGAGCACTGAACTACAGTCTGCTCAATAAACTCATGATATCATTGATTCCTTCCTAGCAGAGGAGGTTAGTGGTTTAAACACTAATCCTTACTGTATAAAGTCAATCCAAACTCCTACATAAGGGTGATGAAGAGGCTGGTATTAGCACCCACACCGAGCGCTGGTTTATGTGGTGGGAAACAGGGCTTGTTCTGTGCCTAATCAGCTCTGTTTCACACTGTTGTCAGAGAGCTCGGCGTGCTCAGCTGCAGAAAGAAAAACGCCCCGGTCGTGGGTGGTTTAGCAGGGGCAGCAGACTGACAGAGTGCGCATTTCATAAGAAAGCAGCCACTTAATTCCAAACCATTCGTCAGATTAACTGATTTACATGAGGACAGCTATCATTTTGTGCACACACTGACAGTGATAAATGAGGTGTTTCACTTAATAGGTAATAAAAACAAATGAGCAGCCTCGTGTGAGAGGATGTTCTGCATTGAGCTTCTGGTTTCTGTCTTTATTGGGGCTTATAGTGCTGACTTCCATATGATTGTTTTATTAAGTCCAAAAATGTATCAAGGCATAATACAAAGATTATTGCATCAATGATAAATAATAGAAATATAATGTAAAAGCAGAGAATCATAAGTATAATATAAATTAAAAGTAAAAGTAAAATATAATATGAAATATAAAATATGATCAAAATATCTGAATAAAATTAGTGCAAAAGTCATTTACCATGTCTTGGTTACTCTGACATTTTAGGGATTTATTAAAAAAATGAAGATTATAGAAAAGTGACAGCATTACTACATTATTTTAACTTGTGCTTTCCTTTCCTACGAGTGCAGAATGTCCTTATAAAGGGCGTCAATGTTATTTTAACTAGTTCAATTCACCCCTTAGTCTCTGTAAGTCCCAGAGAGCTTATAAGTTCCCTCGAATAGCACAAGCAGCGCATGAAAAGTTTCCTCCACTGATTTAACGCAACAGTACCAGAGAACAAGTCCTCTCGTATTCTGCTCTTCGGTGTAGCAGAAGAGTTCAGCTGAGAAAATGATCACAGAATTTCTTAGAAAGACTTCTTCTAAACCACCTGTGCTCAAAGCAAGCAATAAACAATTACAGATCTTTCCACTACAAGGCCGTGCATTTTCTTTATTTAAATAAGATCTTTTAAAACTCACACTCCTACTTGCATTCCCATCTACTACAATTAACATTACTTTTCCTTCTATGCAATTTATAAATATTATGTTTATGCAAGCTTATGTGAAAGAGGTTCCCTAAAAACAAAGAAATAAGTACAGTGCTTGAACAAGCATATGGCTTAAAGTTTGTAGAAAGTATGAATATTAATCTGCTTCTGCTTCAAAGAAATCATCAAGCTGTTTATTTGGAAATTCTTTTAACTTGAATGTATTAAATATATTTGTTTCCCTTTTATGCTGGAGTTACAACAAAGGGCTTTGTCCCACACTGTACTAATTATCTTCATGTGTGATTTCTAGAGAATCTCAAACAATATCAGTGGATCTTGTGTAGGCTTGTCCCTGAAAGATGCCGCCATGTATAATGAGCTCAGCCGGGGTAGGAACATTTTGGGTTTCACATCAGTCCTAATAGATATTACACTGTTTTCAATGATATCCTCAAACAAAATAAAGTCTTTATTACTGGATACAAAAAAGATAAAAAATGAGCAAGTGTCGGAGGAGTCGGTGTGACTAAAGGGTTTCATTAATTAACCATCCAGGGATGAGTGATAATAAATGGGTTAAGGTGGTGTTTAGAAAACTACTGGCCTTCAGTCTTTTCCTCAGGAGCCTTTGTGTCTGTGCAGATCCTCTACACCCCCCTCTCCAAGTTAGAAGTAGTGGGGATTTTTTTCATGGCGTCATCATTTGCACACTTCTAACAGCAGATCTCTGGAATCAGGTCACATTTCTAGTGGTGTAAACTTTTCCTTACTTGATTACACTGAGTCATTCCAAGTTTGCGAAAAGGCAAAGAATTTCTGGGCCTGGAGCATGTAAGCATATGTTACCACCCATGTTAAATGAAACATTTCTTGAGTGTTTCCGCTAATAAGACTCTATTAGACTTTCCAGAAATAAGCATAAATTATTGATTTTTTTTTTGCTGAGTATATAAATAGCTAAAAATATCTAAAAGCTGGTGAAATTGCATTTGTAAGATTCTGATGGATCAGTGGTAAAAGATTTGGAGGTTTTGGAAGAATGTTCACACTCTCCAGTTGCCCCTGTAACTATAAATTATCATTACATTTGAAAATGTGGACTAAACATAAAAGAAAGGAGGACTCATTTGTAAACTTGAACACTTCATGGAAGAATAAAAGGCTGTGTTTGATATCCTTTTAAAATTTTGATACCGTTCTATTTCTAAATAGAAATAGATCTTTTTAAAGAAAGTCACCTCAGACTATTGTCTTTAAGCTATTGGCAGTTACCAAGTTGAATCCTACAGATCTTGCAGGCATTTTATTGTATATATGACTCTTAAGATTGGCTAGATATTTCATTACAAACTTTCTAGCTGTAATGAAATACCCCTAAATATCATCTAAACCATAGAATCCCCCCAACAGTAAATATAATAACTTTTAAATATACACACTGTCAATCGGTTGAATTAGGTGCCAACTCATTCAAAGATCCTTTGGTTTGAACATGTAAAAGGCATAAATTGCAAGGTTGTAAGAAACACCAGATGAAGCATTTCCTCAAAAGCAGGATCTGGAAGCTAGAGTGGGAGTTTTAACAGCTTGCACAGACTTTGTCCAGGTGGAAACATGTAGACACGTTCACAGATGGGATACAGATGCTTGCCCGGGTGCTAGCAAATCAATCTGTTGTAACTTCCTCTCTGCTTACCTGTGCATACTCAGCAGTGCTGAAGGTCATGAACATCTGGCTTTACCAGGCTAAGTCAAACATATATTAATAATGTCTGGAAAATGGTTTTATACTTTGTTTAAATCCATTCATTCATTCATCTTCAGTAACTGCTTTTTCCTTGTCAGGGTCACAGTGGTTCTGGAGCCTATGCCAGGAACACTGGGTTCGAGGCAGGAAAACATTCTGGATGGATGACAGTCCATCGTAGGACACCATGCACACATGCATTCACACACTCATTCACGTCTAGAGGCAGTTTAGCGCAGCCAAAATAAAGCAAAAAAAAAGTTATGCTTTTTGGAGGTGGAAGGAAACCTGGAACCAAGAATGTGGCAATGTGGCCTTATGCACGACAGTACCTTTACTCTGAAATTGTTACTGCAAGAAGAAAAGGGAAGATTTGGAGAAAAGCTTTATAGCAGGTTGTTGCTTTTTCATCCAAATGAGTCTGTCTACACTTTAAGTAAAAAAAAACAAAAAACTATTAAACTATTAAAAACTATTAAATATAAAAAAAGAGTAATATCAAGCCCTTTCAGTAACTAACTACTTTAAAATAATAAAAAAGAATATTAGTTATACACCATTATTTATCCAATTAATCTCTTACTTTATAACATTTCCTCAGAAACGTTACAAATCAAGCTACAACTGTTAAACTGAGCAATGCAAAACAACAGTGATTTAATATTTAATTACAATTTTTATTAAAAGAACAATCTATTCCAGTGGATTAAGAATGAGCAAGGTGAAGACAATAGTGGTCTTGTTTTTTTAGAAGTAAACAAGTGAAGTTGTGACTTAGAAGCACACTCATATAAAGGCTCCTAAGTCGTGCAACAGAAAAGCATTCAGTGTATCATCAGCAGATTGTAGGTCTGAATCATGACAGCGGCCTGGAGCCAGAGGAGAAAAACAGGCAGTGTTCTGTGGGAGAGATGGACGATATACACTGTCAATCACAGCAACACTAGTCAATCTAGGGGGTCTGTGAACTGTTGCCTGTGGACGAGTGTAGCTGGGACGTTCTTCAGTGTGTGTTATGCTGATATGTGATGCAGCATGTGTTCACCAACTCACTTCCTGCCTGGTAGAAGTTGTGAAATACTGCGGTATCATATGATAGTGGGTGGGAATTGGCAGATTACAAAAAAAACTGGTACGCTTTCTAACAAATTTCAAGAGCTCAGTTTAATACTTCTTCACTATATAAATAATAATAATAATAATAATAATAATAATTATTATTATTATTATTATTATTATTATTATTATTATTATTATTATTATTATTATTATTATTTTATTATTATTAGTAGTAGTAGTAGTAGTAGTAGTAGTAGTGTGTTGGTACACAGTTATAACAATATAATGCAATAGAATAGGATTTACTCAATCAAGTGCTGTTTTTTATACAGCTGTGTAATGAGAGTGAAAGTCATGAAATAAAGCAAATTTGCAGTGAGTTAAAGGGATTTACATTGTGAAAATGACTTCATGCAGCATTATTTTTGGCTCCATGCTGCACTCTTATTAGCTTCTTATGAATCCTTGTCATCTTCCTAATTTATATATCATATTAGTTTTATTTATTTAGTTATTTAACATATTTAATTGTCTCTTGCATTTACCTTATGTCACATTATATTCAATAGCAAAAACAGTTTTCAGTCAGTTTTTTGTCCACTGATTTATTTGGGAGGCTAAAATGGCATGTGCTTGGGTTTAATGGTGGTGGTCTAGTCACTATCGAACACCCGAACCTGGACACCTGAATGGCACAAAGATCATTTTAATCCGAGTTTATTCATATACAGTCATATTATATCACCAAATTCATCAGACACTATATTGTATTTATATGCTTTATTTTTTAACATGTCCATTAATCTTTCCTCAGTTCTGTACAGTAAATTCAATTTTATTTTACTTTTAAATTCCATTTTGACATTTAATTTTATTTTTACTCTTACCTGACTTCTTATAAAATCTTTTAAACTTCAATCACCAACTCTAGTTACAACCCTCTGTGAATATAAATAATTATAGTCAACAGAAATAAACAATCGATATTTGACCAGGGTAAAAAGCTCACCAGATCACATTTCTCTCCAATTATTTCTGTGGTACTTTTGTTACAGTACCTCAGCAGATTACTTCATTATCCTGTGACTTTTATGGTGGCCAGGCTACCACTTTAGAATCTCATCTTCATCCATAAGGAGCTGAAATATGTAGGAGCACTCCAAGCTGGATGAATAATGAGACAGGGGGGGCAGATCGCTCTCAAGCTCACCGCAGCCTGGCTTGTGGAATAGCCAGAGTAGCTCTGGCCTCTGTGATCTGTGGATGAGCTTTCTCTGTCAGCGGCAAAACCTCTCTGTCCTCCGGCATCCCATCAATCACTGCTGCAGGACCTCTCAGATCTCTGTACTAACCTCTCATTTGCTTGCTGGCTCTGTGTGCATGCTCACATGGGAATGTTTAGAAAAAAGTAAATGGGCCTTCTGTATATGAGAAGGGGGCTGCTGCTTTCACTGTTACACACTTATGTTTATTTAGGGTTATATTTTTAATATGGCCTTTAAAAATGGCCCCCAATGTAGTTGTGATGAATATTCAGTTTTGGTTCCATCTGAAATTTTAAATGCATTCAGAGACAAACCTTAAAGTAGCATCTAATTGGATTATTATATGCTTTACATTAATAGACTATGGCAGGTTTCTATTTTCATTACAAAAAGCAGGAAAATGAAATGGTTCACATGCACAGAGGGTTTTTTTTTGTATTACCAACATTCCAAATTGCAAAACTACATATCCCAGTTCTGGAAACAACAACTATAATCAAGGCACAAGGAAAACGCTGAGTCAACTTGGTCATCTTAACGTCACATGTTCAAATCAGAAGGAAAAAAGGAGTCAGATGAAGATCTGTTGCTTTTACTGTGTGAACTGTTATAGCCAGAGCAATGCTGACCTCATAACTAGCGCCTGTTTACTGGAAGTGTTGCTCAGTCTAGACAATAAAAACCTAAGAGGCAGCCGCTGGCCTCAACTCCTGCTCTGACCTCCAGCTCCCACTCACAGTGACTAAGAAGGCAGAGGTCAGAGCTCAGCTGTGTACTTTACTGTTTCTGTAGAAAATGTGACAGCTGGATATGACTCCTACTTTTCATTTGACAACCATGTGACCAAATAATCTGATATGCTGCTGACATGGCGCAGGAGATCATCGAGCAAGGATGACGAGATTAAGTCTCCGTTTTATGCAGTGAAGACGTATAAATAGCTACAACAGAGGCTGCTTTTTTTCTCATGCTTGCTGCGCAAATATATATCAGGTCCTATTCATAAATGCACAGACATGCAAGACCTGAGCGCATAATTTCAGTGTGCTGATGCTGTCAGAGAGGTGCGTGTCTCATCAGCAGTCACTGTTTGTGTCTTTGTGTGTGGTGTATAAACATGCACATGCGTGAGGACAACAGAGCTGAGTTACGTGAGTGTGTTTTTATTAGTGTCGATATGTATTTTTTTGCCTCTTACAGTGTACAGAAGCTTGCGGAGTGGAGGCTCAAAGAAGCCTCCCACATCAAATAGAGCCATTCTGCCATGATGCCACAAGATGGCTGACCCCCTCCTCTCTACTCAGGGTGTAATGACAGAGCTATCAAACAGTATTTATAATCATGCAGCGGCCCAGTTTTAAAGTGGTCAACACTAAAAGTATTGGAATTGTTCTGAGCAATTTGTGGTTGCAGCTATTTCTTGTAAAAGAGCCATGTATACAGTCAAATTGTAACAATTTTAGTGTATTTGGAAATGCAGAAGACCTTGAGTTTCAGGAAAAGTTCAGATGAGAATCATTTACAAAGTCATAGGTTCGATTTTTAATCCACTATTTTTAAATTTATCTTTAGTATAAAAATGATGTTGGGTTAATATCATATGATATAATCTTATAATTATAATTATATATGTGACATGGACATCAATAAAATCAAAGTAGATACAGCTTTATATAGTTGTTTTTTTTGGTGGAAAACATATTTCTCTTATATTTATGTAGTGGCTTATAAATATCTTGTTTCTAACATTAAAGCTTTTCGCCAAGAAAAATCTTACAGAACATACAGTGGGGGCCAAAGAGTCTGAGACTAAAGAGAAAATCTGCTATATATATATATATTTTTTTTTTTTTAAATTGTAAATAAACAGAAAGTAAATATTAAATATTTTTAAAAAAAAAGAAAGTAAATGTTTAATATCTTCAGAGATTTTATATTTAATATTTAATATTTATATACAATTCTGCTTTATTTCTAGGTCCCTGTTTAAATACAAATCTAATCCCTTCTACTGAAGATTTCATCTAAAATGGATCATAAATTTATGCACAAACTGGTGGAGTCCATGCAGCTCGAGTCACACTGTCATTAAACCAAAAAATAAAAATTCTAAAAATTCTAAAATTCATGTAAAGATTTCAAACATTCTACTTTCCACTCAATAAAATCATTTTTAATTCATTTAATTTTGTAATAAATTAGGAAGGGATGAATAAAAAAAGCATTTTCACTCAGACTTTTGGACCTGACTTTATGTTCATATTCAAATCAAGGTTTCAAAAATATATATATTTCTCATGATTTATCACAATAAGATCTTTATAAAAACACATTCCGATTCCCTGTATAATTTTGGGTTGTTAGTGGTTTTTAGCTTCCTAAAAGGCTCAAACTTTAGACAGTAAACTTTGTCTCCTAAGTGTGTAACAGCTGGTTTTGTATAGAAATCGCAGGTAAAGTTAAATTATTGGAAGTCTTTGCATGCATCTCAAACTCATATTACTTTTCAGATGTAATCTGCTGAATGTAGAAAGTCTGTGGATTTGCTTTAACCTTTCAGCATCAGCTTCATTAGCATCATTAGGTAATGATGTTATAAAGACATAATGCATGCTTTTTCACCAGATAGGGTATGAGATATTGAAGTTAATATGATCTTTGCTTGCAGGAATATTCCCATCATTAAGGAGCAGACTAATTTTGTTTGCCTGTTAGGGCAACAGCCACTATGATCTTGCTGGCACCTGTAGAAGCTCTTTCTTTTCCCTTTAAGCTGTGTCTTGCAGCTGGGACTTCTTCATCCTGTCCTGGACTCTGAAATGGCTTCTGTGGTTTAGATCTGCATCAAATCAGCAATGTGTCATGTAATAGAAACGCAAAGGTAGCATAGAGTGCTTTTTCAGCTTGGTGCTGGTTAAAATAATGTTTATGTCTCGGTGCCAAATCACCTTTTCCTCATATTTTGTGTGTGTGTTTACCAGGTTGTGCTATAATAATAGTGCTAGACTTCCTCAGTATCATAATGACGTCATATTCATAAGCCACATCAGCAATAAAGCAAGATCTCTAAATCTTTTGCTTTTTACTCGTATAAAATTATTGCATTTGTCTTACACAGTGCTTTATATTTCTTTCTCTTTTTTTTTTTTTGCATATCTAACAGACCAAACCGTTCAGACTTTTTCAGGAGACATCTTGTTGGAGAAATAAACCAAAACACAGAATCCCAGTGGAAAATAATGGAACGGTCTGAATGTGTGTACAGGAAGGAAACTGTCCACACTATTACTTCCTGTTTAACATCCTTGAATTATAAACGAATAAAAGCAGACCTAAACACTGACTTCTTATTTATGTTTCTTGCCCTGCCCTGTACTGTAGGAAGCTGACCGCTGCCAGAACTCCTGTAGATATTTGTCTAGTGTGCTCAGGAGGATGTTATCAACATGCATATGATAAAGGATAAATGATGTCTCAGGAGGTTTGCCCGGCAAATCCCTCACATGTGTGCAACATGGCTAAAAAAATACAACACTCTGAATAGTGCTTCATAAATCATTCACACAACACACACCCACCCACACACACACACACACACACACACACGCTACTCAACTCTTGGCATGTAATCAGACAGTCCTCTGGTGACTACTCGGACCTGTCACTCTAGAGGAGCGGGTAGGCCAAAAGCTAATTAATGAAACCATCGGATTTCTCCCCATGTAATGAACACACAGTCTGTGTAGCTTAGCCTTTCAGGGATTATTTTTCTTGGTCGCTGTAAGGCAGCACTCTTATGTGCATGTTCAGATATTTTTAATTAAACGATCTGTAACAGAACAAATTAAAACTTAAACAAGCATCGTGGTGCATTAACAATCCCTGGAATGTTTACACCATGAAATTTGGGGTTTGATGTGTTACTACAGAGTCTGATTTGTTTAACTTAAATTAGAGCTAACAACGCTTCTGTGCTCCGTTATATAGAAACCCAGAAATAAATCAAATTGAATCCTATCCTCCGAATTGCTGAACACATCTAACTTATGTACACTTTACAAGCACTGGGTTCTTACCTATTCCACCAGTTCACGCTATTATACGCTGTTATACTGTAATTAGCTTAATAGCGTTGTTGTGAGAACATACTGAATATGTACAATATTTAAAAACGCATATACAGCTTGTCAAGAAATATACAACTTTCTTTGTAATTTTCTTTTCGACTCTTCCCTGTGATTACACAATAGCAAGACAAACATCCGTGCACGGCTTACGCTTTATCCACAAGGGACAGAAAACAATTTTGAATCCCAAGTTTAAGACTCTGTTCTTTACATGTGAGGCAGGTGTAAATAAAGCCTTTGTTACCCCAGTGAAACAAGAAGGCAGCTTCCCAGCATGATCTTTAGTGCAGCCGTAAAAACAAACAAGCTGGAATACTGTGCAGAAAAGAAACCCAGGTACTGTAGGCCTACACCAGTGTGCTCTAATCCTCCTAAGACCTGTCAGCGTAATATAAAGGAACATGAGCGCTTGTTTGTGTAATGTATGTGAGAGATATAGTGTGTGCACCAGGGGTGGCACACTCAAAACCATAATCATTTTGTCAATGCTGTTCGCTGTGGACTTGAAAGGAAGAAGCGTGTGTTTTGTCTACATTGAAAGCATAAATCTAGTGAAATGTCCTGATAATCACTGTAAACCAAAAATATCATTAACTGTATCTTTTTGGGATACCTGTGTTGCAACATGAAAAGCGATAATTTAAGTAAAAGTGCCATCTTCGGAGCTGAAATGGAGGAGCTGGCCTTATTTTCAGTGACCTCCCACTGAAACTGTCTCCTTCCTGCAAGTCAGCACAACCAGAGCCATTGCACACACACAGCACAGCAACAACGTGAGGGTTCGCTGCATCAACTGTGAATGACGGCCTCTCGTCAGCTAACACCCATGCCGGCGCCATGAGCATACGCCAAGCCCTGCTGGAAAAAAAATTCACTGCTCTCTGGAGGGTCCTCACTTTTGCCTGTTCGCTCTTTTTCTGTCTATCTTGGGCTCGGTAAGAGGTCTGTGTTTTTAGGAAAATTCCTCTGGCACGACCCCGAAGGCCTAGCGTCTTCCACACGATCATTAGAAGCAGACCCCCGTCTTGTGTTTGTCCTACGCAAACAGTTCAGTTGCCACTTCATCCATCTCATTAGCCTACCACACTGCCCTGTAACAGGTTTTTTTTTTTTTTTTTTTACTGATTTTTCCCCCCCATTGCAATCACGTGGGTTTTATTTTGTGCACATGGATACGCCTACTGCATCTTTCCGAGCTGTGAGCCCCACTGACGGCCCGCGGTGCTTCAAATATTTATCACAAAATGTCTCAAGTGTTTGTAAACTGCTGTCATGTGTGTATGTATTGTGCTGCTGCCCCAAGTCGGTATGTGCAGACACACTTGCTTCTCACATAACTCATCTCTAAATGACATGAAAGCAAGTCGGGAAAATTGAAGCTGTGGACAAGGAAGGTTAGAGAGATAGTGTCATGTCTGAGCAATGTTGCCATCTTCTGGTCAGTCCGAGTGATTATAGACCTCAGAGATATTGTGAATAATAATAATAAATCACGGTAAGTAGCACTTGATAAATAAATGTAAAATTTATATAGTTCTGCATATGAAAATGTCCATTATTAAAAGTAAATAATATTAAATTGATGAATATAATATGATGTTGCCTAAGTTGTGGTATAAATACAAATAAATACTAATGACAAGTCTTTTCTGCTGGACAGATATTTGTTTGCAGTCTTTCCAGAATAATCCTCATCTCTGTTTACTGCTAAAGAATATCATAAGGCCAGTGTAACACACTGATTGTCTGTTCTTCTGATACAAACGTTATGCAACAAGTCCAGCTGATCACCAGAAGACTGGACACCACCTCAGACAAATAAGACAAATAAGTGAGCATGCAACTGTATCTGAAGGGGCAGCTGATGCAGAATCTACTGCCACTGTGTGTGTTATTGGAAATTACTCAACCCCTACATTTCATCTATTTTACACTTATCTAGCCACAAGCCTCGGAATCTTGAGGGTAGCAATAGGACTGATACAATGCCATTAGTGTGGCCTCTTTCTATGAAAGTTCACAGTTCTGCCAAGAAAGTAACAGACTCTCTAGGCCAAGCTATGATCTGGCTGACAAAACTACAAACTAGCACCAGATTTTAATTTATGCTTGAGAAGTCTGAAAGGTTTTAAACACATGCAAATGATCTTACTGTACTTGGATGTGTGGATGAAGCGATGTGCCAATGTGATGATTTTTTTCAACACAGTATGAGTCACATAAGACATCACGCATATGTGAAATGTGCATTCAGCTTCCCAGTGATGACAGATCCTTTATGTTGCTCCTCAATGCGTAAAATGCGCTAAATCAGTGTAAGTCAGTTCAGTCCAACATGCGAGGCATTTGGATTTCATAAATCGTTTACCTTGTGCCATCACGCTTTGGCATGGAAAAAGAACTGACAGCTTCAACTTTCTTGTTATTGCCAACACAAGAGAGCTCAGTTCTCTCTCAGCTGTGGCACATTTGGAAGCCTTGGAAGAGCAGCGGCAAGAAAAAAGGGAGGGGCTGCTTTAAATCAGTTCCACTCTCCTGTAAATTACAACCCTGCATTTTTAATTTCCTTTCCACATACAATGTTATTCATTGGAGTCCAAGCCAAACATGGACCTACAGCCATTGCGACTCGCGAGAACAAACCGTCCTCTTTTGCGCAGTCCGGAGCTGTCAAAAACATGATTAAATGCACACATTCCTTGTGTCCTGCTGAAGACTTTAGGAACAGTTGAACATAAAACAAAAGGATCTGTGGCTACAGAAAGGGACGTCAGGGCTTGAATGACAGGAAACTACCTATTTCAGAAAAAATTATATATGTTCTTATTTTAGTAAAGTTCATTTAGGTAATCATTGCACATATTCCTGCTAGCATTTGATCTTTAAAGTACACTTGCAGTGTTTTATTCATAAGCTGTCATACAGTGCTTAAGGGAATCTAAATTCTGTATCTTAATTCAATCTGAAAACTAAAACGTGCTTCATTAAATTATCATGAAATATGCCACAATAAATTTTCAGAACTAGGCGTTTAAATGAAAAGTCTCAGTCAGCGTTGGTTGCCATTTTCCAAATTTAAAAAAAGAGGCATTAAAAAAACACTAGACCACATAGTAATCCAATTTTTCTTTGACAGGTATTTGGATCTGTGAAACCATCAAGACACAACATTTCTATTATTCTACTCTAAAACCAAAAATTTAAGCTGACACCGAAATAAAAGTGTTTCCAAAACTTGAAAAACAAACAGTTTAAACCAACCTGTAAACAATTTTGGATGTCAGCACATTCCAACTCTCTATCTTCACTGACAGAGAATTAATTACGCAGTGCTTAACCTTCTCAGATATCTACAAATTGGAAGCTGGTTTGAGCAAAATCATCTGTCAAAGAAATAAATGTAAATGTACAAATGATATTCACGTTTGAGAGACAGATTATGTTATACCTCTCTATAATAACAACCTCTTCTTGTTTTGATAAGTTGATTTAGCCTTGGACATACTTTCCATCACTATCAGCGAGAAATTTTATGACTGCCTATTCCTACAAGGTTAGCAGAGTGAGTAGCATAGCAGCTACAGGGTCCTGAATTACATCCTTAGCTCACGTTACTGTGTGTAAAATCACTCACTGCGATCCAAATACATGAAGGTCGGTGGAATGTTTGAACTTATTTGATTCTCTCTCTCTCTCTATATATATTCTATTCTATACTATATATCTGCAGGGGTTGGACAAGACTGGCCAATATAGTGTTGCAAGATTCATTCCCATATATGTGCAGCCTCTTTCACATTCTATAAGAGCAGAGTGTAAAGGTTGAATTAGCAGAGCAATAGCACAGCTGCACATAAAATATTGCAATCTACACAACATAATGGGAGACGTATCAGAGTTCAAAAGAGGGCAAATTGTTGGTGTGTGTATTACTGGTGCAGCTGTGACCAGGACAAGTCTTTGTGGTGTGTCAAGAGTCACAGTATCCAGGGTAACGTCGGCATACCACCATGAAGGCTGAACCACATCCAACAGGAGTAACCGTCAACAGAAGATCGGCATTCCTCTATATAGTTTGTATACCTTGGAATACATGTCATTTTTCCAGGACCACAATGCAATTCATAACAGTACACGTGTATACATAAATTGCACAGCACAACGAAGTGCATGACCATAAACACACGAAACAATAAGCACAGGACACCAAAACAGTTCTGTGCAGGAAAGATATTGCACAATAGTCTATAAAAGATGCATACCTCCAAGGTGAATTCTCTCTTACTAACATAAGCCTCTTAATACAGTGACCCTGACCTGAATAAAGCGGATATTGAAGATGAATAGATGAATACTTATAAATGTAAAAAATTACTTATGTGAAAACTTTAACCTTCAAATTGTATTAAATATTTTTATTGTAATTTCGTTCTGTTATTAAGAACATCTCACTTTCAGAATTCAGAGACTGAAATGTCCACCAAATACAAATGCATATAATTTATGACCTGATCTGACTCAGAAATTAAAATATTACATTGTTAATTAGGGGGAAAATTGTCTATTCTGTCGTCATGTTTGAAAAATGAAAAGCCTAAAATAGGCTACAGATCTCAAGATACAATCTGACCAGCGAATATATCTGTCCTTTCATACTGCAAAGCCAATATTCAGTCCTGCCCCTAACCTACAGCTGTTATTATAGTTATTACAGCTAGTTATATAACTTATTCCACTTCTGTGTCCATTAGATATTCTTCTCAAATCATTCCTCATTGTTTAGCTGGTGATGTTTCCTCCTAAAGTGTGTCAACCTTCAATATCAGCATTGATTGTAAAGATCTGAGACAAGGCATTAAACAGGCATTACAGGCTCTCAGTTTGACATTATTCAATATATGTCAGTGTTTCTAACTAATGTGTTTCTAACACACTCTCTAAAAAGAGTATTTTGATGGAATGTGTGTTGGAGAACTCTATGAGCAATTATGCTGCAGGACATTTGCTTGACAAGACCAGTCTGAAGCTGTGAGTGAGAGATGGAATGATACAGCCTCTTTTTCAATCCAGGCAAATGCTGTACAGAAGAAGCACTGCACAAGTCATGGCCAGATGTTCCAACTCAGGGTTCTGCTTTATTTTGGCTTTACATTTCTGAACCACTGAACTGGCACACCGGTTTGGCAGCGACAGAACAGCTGAACTTCAAGGAGCTTGCTTGTGTGTTTAGAGCAAAACATAAGCGAGATACGCTTTTGACCTTTGCGTCAAATGTTATTGTCGGAGAAATAAATAAATTCTTAGTCATGTTGATTCGTTTGGACACATTAAAACATATTGCATAATTTAAAAAAAAGAAATTACAGGTCATTTTATGGAGACACAGTAAATCCTGGATAATATTATAATCAAATGAGTTCAAGTAGATGAATCCAAAGCAATCTTCTTCTCAAAATCAAAATAAACGAGTGACCATATCCTGCTTAAATATCAAGGACATTACAGTGTGGTGTGCAGGACTTGGTCATCATATTTTGGCTCATCTACAAGCATCACAATTTCAATAATCAGGTATGCACCACTGCATTCATAAACAGTCTGACTTTCCTCAGAAGACAGACATGTGACGCCAGACAGACGCACTCGCTACAACAGTCAAGAAAGTTTTAATGACCTGGAATGACAATGATGGAATAAATGTGTCTTCCAGTCTTTTCCGTATCCCATCGATAACCAGAAAGATTAAGCGTTTGATTGGTTTCCCGGGATATAAGATTTCCAGCAATTGTGGTTTCTTTTCTGAACAAAGTAACAATATTTTTAATAATCTTAAAAACCTTTCAGCATCATGTTAAGCTTTACTCGTGTAGGAGTCTGCCAAGGTCCCTGTGTAAACATGCAGACGTTGAGATGGGAAGCGGGGATGCATTTATGTGTTTTTGGTTTCTTGATTCATTGGAATACTTTGTCTAAGAGGCATGATTTTGGAGATTATAGATAGCGCATTGACAGAACATAACCCCATTTTTAGTCATTTGAATGATGGGTGGCTGACTCCAGCATTCCTGAAGAGTTCTGACTGACCAAAAAAAATTTTACCAGTCATTTCTCTGAGCATCACAAAAGCCACACTTGCCACATGATTGCTTTAACTTGCCAAGAAGGCAGATAGAAATAGAAAGGGATTTCGGGATGTCCCACGTGTGAGCCAAAATACTTGTAACCTTTGGCGGGTGGCTGGAAATTTCCTACAGCAAATATAATGTTGCATGCTAAATTCATCCAAATATTTCCTATAACTGAAGGCGAGAAGAGGAAATCAATGTTTGGCTTGTAAGCATGTCACGACTCAAAGACAAACAGGAAATGCAATTGCTAGTCATTTGAATAAACACACCCAATTTCACAGTAATTTCTATAAACCACAGGTAGTAAGTAGCCTAAATAACCACTTTCATGTGTCTGGCATAGTGCGAAGAAGCTTCTATGGGTTCATTACCATGAAATATTTCTAATATTCACAGCCAGAGAAAGTCCAGAAGAAAAAAAAAGCTCGAGAAATATTTGTGAAATACTGTTGTCATGACAACAAAAAATTCGAGTCTTACTATATTATAGCTTTAGATTTCAGTTTCACTGGAATGCAGTTTAAAATCTTAATAAGTAATATGCAAAAAGATTGTTGCATGAAATGTGTGACACTGAAGCAAACTGTTATGTAATAAGTTTTATTATTACACTCAAACACAATCCGAGTATGGCGTATCATCTTCGGAATTGCTTCTGAAAATTTTGTATTAAAGGGAACATACTGTAGTACGCTGACAAAATCGCTGAGCAGCTTGAATTGTGATAGCTCATTCAATCACTTTACTACCTGAGGAAGGCTACTGGGTTTTTCGGTTTTCTTGCAAGACCACCCATAATGGAGGGAGGAAAAACTAACAAGGCTCTAAGCCACAGATTTAAGATAATTTCAGCCTTTCCTCAATAAAAAAAAAAAATTCTGAGAAAAGACCATGCCCCCTTGTTATGTCCAAGTGACCCAGAGAAACGCAGAGAATTTGAAAAGCGTTCAAGTTTCCAAGACCATGAAATTTTGGAGCTAGATTCACAGAATGGTGTGGTTGCCTATTTCTGTGTAAACACACACACACACACACACACTTTCTATCTAGTGTTATTTATCAGCACACAAGCTTTCCATAGCTAAAGGAAATCATTGTAATCTACAATAATCCTTGTTTCTGTTCTCATCAGTAGTTGACCTTCAAAGGTTACCTTGGATTTTTTTTTTTTGAGGTGAACAACACACATATACCCTCCATCAAAAAAATCTAAGAGGAAGCAGTCTATATCTATTGATGAAAAAGATGTTTGTCATCTCCTTACAAATAATTAAAATGAAATTACTAGTGGCACAATAGATAACTGGCACAGAATTTGCATTTTAATAACAGACATACACCATATTATCAACCTAGGGATCTGGCCTATGCTAATTCTGCATGCATAGAACCCTAATCATGAGGATAATAATTCCTGTAAGTAAAAGTTGCCTCTGTAGAGCGAGTAACTGACAGGGTATAATCATTTTGTCAGCTCTGATGCATTGATATTTTCCCTTAAAGGTCACTTCAAGGTGCATCACCTTTGTGTCCTTAAATGATATGTCTTAGTGAATAATGAACACGTGAAAATTGTTCATTACACACTAGCTTGTTTTGCAAGTGTTTTATGAAAATCTACATTTATTTAGGAAATTGGGTCTAAGAACTTCTTTGTTGACAAAGCCCAACTGGGTTTGTCAGAACGACCCAATACTTAAACAAAACAATGCATATTCCAGGAGGTTAATTCTAGCTGGCTCTAGAAGCATAAAGAAACTTAGATATATCAATATAAATCACATACACTGATAAAACAGGGTAATTTTAGTAATTTTACTAAATAAACACTAGGTTGTCCATTGCTCAAAAAACATTTAGCCCAAACAATAGTAAAGCATTTATTCCTTTTAGATTGTACAGATATACAAATACTGGAGCACATCATCAGCTGCTGCTTTAAAGTTAGTAGAATACTATTGTTAGTGCCGTGTTCAGGCAGTAAAGTAGGTATCTGGTACCATATCCAGTGACATTAATAACATCAGGCACCTCAGACCTACCAAAAAACTACTTCACATTTGTCAGGAAAGGAGAGCAAGCTCAGATCCAGAAACAGTCATGGTCAGGGATCTGTGTGACAGCCCATAACTAGGAGCTGAATGCTGATCTAGGAAAGCAGCTGAGATTTCCAGATGAAATTATAGAGAGTATTACCAGACATTGTCCTTTTGTCAGAATCAACCATTTCACAGAAACACCAAAGATTTAAGTAGAAAAACGTGAGTCCTATTAAACCCCTGGTCCAACTTTTATTCATAAACTGCTTGGCGTTTTTTAATTCACAAATACCTCCATGTACTAATCCTTTTCTAATTAAAAAAGGGATTAAGAAGAGAAGATATAAATTATGATCAACAACATATTAGAGATATTTTTAATCTGTTTTCATATAAACACTTCTCTGATGCAGACATTTTGCATAAAAATATTTCTATCGAGATCATTTCAAACACAAGATCCATATAGTACTGAGAACCTAATACTATGAGAACACATTGGTGCTTAAAGGAGTAGTTTTTAACTGGATATAGTTTGACCTTCCTCAAGGTAAATTTTGGCAATTTCTTTTCCTCCTTTGCAAGCAATTGCTATAGAGTACCTCAAGGATCAACACTAGGGCCTGCATTTTTTTTTTCTTGTAGTTTTGTACATGCATGATTACAAGCAATCAAGCAGACAATAGGCTTGGATTCACCATTAGAATAATTATGAGTGTGGCTTTGAAATGTTCTCCTAATGGAAGGGAAAGTGGTGCTTTTAAGCAGGTGCCTGCTCTTAGTACTCTGGAGACTGTGGCATGGATATGACTCATGTGACCATAATGTGGCAGGCTCTCCAGTTCTTTGTTGTTAGAAAATTGTCAGTGTCTGTGTTTGGAAAGATGGTAAACAAATGCAGAAGATTCTAGGCAATGCCATTTGTTTTAGGCTTTGTATGACATAACTGCATTGAACTGTAATGCATTGTATGTAGATGTATTGTAATAAGTAATTACAGAACAGATTTAATCTACCACCTCTTTCCATTAAAGGATGCAGGGGAAGATTTTGTTTGTTTATAGACCTCTCCATGGACTTGCAGCCCTGTACCTCATTGAGTTGCTCGAGTTGGCCCTGTGTTTCTGAGGTCCTCAGGACTGATGTTCTGCTGTACACTACTCTGGGAGACGAAGCTCAAGGATGAACTTGCCTTTGCATAACAACCGTAGTGCAATGGATATGTGATCAGCTTCCACTGTTTATCATTTGTAAAATAAGACAGATATATAAACAATATGTTTTAAATGTAATAAAACCCTTAATATAACATTCCTTATCAAAGCATGACTTTGAAATATTTTTAAATGGGAATATCAATGAGTATCCGTCAAGGCACTAATGTTGATCTTGTACAAGGCCACTGATTTGTTCTTTCAGCTGTCATTTTCTAATGCCCTTAACAGTGTCTCCCTTTTAAATAAATGATGGCTGCAGCACTCATTACAATCAACAATGGAATAATTCACAAGGCAGTAGACCACTGCTTGATGAGTCATTGACTGAAATCCTCTGTTCATATTAGGGCTCATTCATACATTCATACTTAGGGCTCATACATGTGATGAGTGACAAAGGAGAGCATTTTCATCATTAGATCCTCTAAATGGACACTAGGACATTATTTGAATAAAGTCGGAGCACTGAAAATGATCACAAGCTTCCTCAGAAAGAGGTAAAAGACATATTGCTTTAGGATCCAGCATTATTTTATTTTCAATTTAAAATTTTACATTTTTCCTAAAATCATAAAGATGTTATTGGTTTTATCTTTTTAAAGATACCATAGGTAATATTTAGTGTCATGTAAACAGTACAACAGTTTACAGATGTCATTTATTATCACCTGGAAGACAGAGGATCCATTAAAGAGCCCATAATATTTGATACAGTACTCATGCAATGGTGCTATATTCACCTTCTTGAATGCAGATTAAGTTGAGGACACACCTGAGATTAGTTTTGGTGCATATGCACACTTTTTAAGTTTTGTTAAATGTGCTGTGTGAACAAGAGGCAAGTGATATATAGCAATATTTACTGATATTGACATGTTCCTCAATGGTAATTCAAACTTGAGCAATTTATATGGCCTCTGTATTGCTGTGGTCATGGGTAGTGACTCCTGCATTATGTTCAGCTTGATGATCAAATCTGAGAGCATGTCTGGTTCAAGATTTAAAAACAGCCTTCAGTGCTGATTACTTTTATCTTTCTGTTTCATAAGTTCAAATAGCTTTACCTCTTTGTTGCCATACTGTAGTAGCCCAGGTGAGTGCTTTGTCCATCAGAAGGTTAATGAACTGAGCCACCTTGTTGAACTCAGCAGGCCTCTCTTGACTAGATAAGTACAGGGTGCATTGTAGCAGAAAGCCCTTGCACTTTACTGGGTCCCCAGTGTACCTTGAGAACTGGAGCATGATGTAGAGGAGTGGCAGGTGGGTTACACAGACACAGTAGCCAGTTAGTAAGCTGGCTTAGGGTTGCATTGATTATCACCAACTCCTGCTGTTTTTCTGTGACAAAGCGACATTGAGCCACTAAACCCTGCTGTAGTGCAGGTAGACCTGCAGCATTCATGATTGTTGAAGTACAGCTGTTAGATTATTTAGACCCATGTAAAAAAATCCAAAATACAAGTCTGATTACCAAACAGACTTAACTGAAGAAGGTAAGAATCAAAGTACAAAAAAAAGTTGAGAAAAATAACAGTAGCACAGAATCATTTGACACAGTCAAAAATCAATCAACACAATACTCTGCACACACAATAACCACACTCACTGTACATCTTTGTGTGCATCTTTGTGTGCATACTGCACCGTCACTTTACTCCCTGATATTCCTGTACAACTGGACATTTATATTTGCCATATATATATATATATATATATATATATATATATATATATATATATATATATATATATATATATATAATGTATGCACACTGTACATATTGTATTTATTTATTGTCATAACATTTATGTTTGTCTTTTATATCTACATATGTATATATTGTATTTTTCTATATATTATAGATGTTTATACATATTATATTATATTATATTATATATTACATTATTATTTATATTTATGTACACATATATTTGTATATGCATACCCAATAACTATTGGTATTTCATAATTTAACATGTCTTTGATTTTTAGGATTGTTTCAAAATAGCTCACAATGTACCATATACAATATACCACAGACTAAAACAATTATAGTGTCAAAAGCAATTTTTGTTTCAACCACTAGTAGTATTGGGAAGCCCATAAACCAGTATCTGCTTTTCTACTGCATTTTCTTCTGTAAATAAAGCTTGTGTTATTTAAAGATTAGCAGTGAAATGGCATTAAACATCACCCCATGGATCTGAACCCCCAAGAAGCATCTACACAAGCTTGATATAAAATCAATCATATTAATACACAACTATATAAAGATCTTTATGCCCTTGCACAAGCTTTGTATCTTGTGAAACACCCTTTACCCTTTAAATAGGCATTTCTAATAGGAATGTTTATCTATCTCATGTAGCACCCATAGCTTACATTGCTTTAGTGGTGATGTTACAGTGATACAGGGTCATGGATGTGATGCAAATGTATCCTACTGTATCTCTGACACAATCCTGTTTAAAATATAATATGATGGTGTTTGCCAACATACAGTATACGCAGTATCATAAATAATGAACAGGATGTGCAAGACCTCGTAAGACCTGCTAGTTATTTCAGAACCTCCCACTGATAAGTATTTGCATTTCAAAGGCTTTACTACATTTCATGGCTATCACTCTCAGGACCCCAACCTCTTGTTTAAATGAGGAGCTGCAGCATGAACCTGTCTACAGGAAAGGAAGACCATCTGTGAAAGTTTTAAAACTGCAAAGGTTCAGAAGAGTGGGAAAATGTCAGTCCATTCTGAACGCAAGTAATGACCAGATTGTATGTTGTTAGTGACAGAAGATATTTACAGAGTTGGCCTTTTAATATAAACAAGACCTATTTATATAAAGTATATTAGATATATGATTAAGGGAACCAAGTGTTTTCTCTTCACCCCTGAATTTTCTTTTTCCTCTCTCTTCACCCCTGAACTCCATTTCTTTTTTCTCAGTGTTTTCTCTTTTCTCCTGAACTCCATTTCTTTTCATCAGTGAATTATTATACTCTTTACTTCAGAATTATTTTTTTTCAGTGTTTTCTTTTTTACCCCTGAACTAATTCTTTTTCCTCAGTGTTTTCTCTTTACCCCACATTTATTTTCTTCTCTTTACCCCTGAATTCTTTTTCTTCTCTTTACCCCTGAATTCTTTTTCCTTTTCCCTCAGTGTTTTTTCTTTACCCCTGAATTATTTTTCATTTTTTTCAGTGTTCTCTCTTTACCCCTTAATTCTTTTTCTTCTCTTTACCCCTGAATTCCTTTTCTTTTTCCTCAGTGTTTTCTCTTTATCCCTGAACTCTTTTTCTTTTTTCTCTCAATGTTTTATCTTTACCCCTGAATTATTTTTCTTTTTCCTCAGTGTTTTCTCTTTACCCCTGAATTTTTTTCTTTCTACCCCTTTGCTGCTCTGTCACCTGTCACAGCCTCCTATCCATGCACAGAGTGAGGCTCCCTGAGGGCTTATAAAGAGGCGTGTTCAGGTACAGCATATTTAGGCTGATTACATGTTCGAAGGTGTTGCGTGGCTTCCGGTGCCGGTTCCGTTATAAAAGCCTGTGTGGGTGGCTGCTGATTTGAATGAGAGTGCACGTGCAGAATTACTATACATCTTTGATAAGTCAATTATTTCCCTCTAATTAATGAACTAAAATGAATAAATGAGCCTCTATCATTTACAACTATAAGCAATTTATAACATATCTTAACATGATCACTCATAATTGGGAGCATTTAGCCCACAACCTACCATTGATCCTGCAGTGAAGCACCGTTTGGTGATTTTAAAACAGAACTTAAATCTGACATTGAGAGCATAACAATGGGCAATTTAAATCAGACATACCTTTATGTACATCACCTGTGGTTCATTACTAGCCTGCTAAAGAAATTGAACCAATAGGAACACACTCAGTAATAACAAATATTAACTAAACTAACTAAATTTGGTTAAAATTTTGCAATGATGGTTTGGGATCCATCATTTTCCTAATTAATACTTTCATTAATTTAAATAGTTTCAATAATTTCCTTTGAAACATACAGAAATGGAGACCTGCCAGCAGGAAAGCTCTCAATATTGTTTAAAGCATCTGCACATTTATATATACACATGGACAAAATTGTTAGAACCCTTCCATTAAAGAAAGAAAAAAACACAATGGTCACTGAAATAATTTAGAACAAAAGTAATAATAAATTAAATAAACTAATGAAACTGGACTGGACAAAAATGATGGTACCCCTAGAAAAGATTGGAAATGATTTGACCATAGGGACATGTTAAACTAAAGTGTGTCCTGTAATTAGCATCACAGGTATCTTTAAACTCAAAATCAGTCTGTCTGCCTGCCTGTTTAAAGGGTTAAAAGTAGTCACTGTGCTTTTTGGTATCATGGTGTGCATCACACTGAACATGGACTACAGAAAGAAGAAAAACATATAGACAAGCATGTTTAAGGTAAAGGCTATAAGACCATCCCCAAGCAGCTTGATGTTTCTGTGACTACAGTTGCATATATTATTCAGAATTTTAAGGTCCACGGGACTGTAGCCAGCCTCCCTGGACGTGGCCACAAGAGGAAAATTGATGACAAATTGAAGAGACAGATAATACAAATAGTATTTGTAGAGCCTGAAGAGCCCAGAACAACTTCCAAAGAGATTAGAGGTAAACTCCAAGGTCAAGGTACATCAGTGTCAGAGCATACCTTCTGTCGCTGTTTGAGCCACTGTGGACTTAATATAAGACGACCGAGGAGGACTCCACTGTTGAAAGCAAATCATAAAAAAGCAAGACTGGAATTTGCCAAAATGCATATTGACAAATCACAAAGCTTCTGGGAGAATGTCATTTAGACAGATAAGACAAAACTAGAGCGTTTTGGCACGTCACATCAGCTGTATGTTCACAGACACAAAACGAAGCATACAAAGAAAAGAACACTGTACCTACTGTGAAAGATGAAGGAGGCTCGGTTATGTTCTGGGGCTGCTTTGCTGCATCTGGCACAGGGAGTCTTGAATCTGTGCAGAGTACAATGAAATGTCAAGACAAAGGCTTTCTGGAGCAAAATGTGCTGCCCAGTACCAGAAGCTTGGTCTTGGTTGCATGTCATGGGTCCTCCAACAGTATAATGGCCCAAAGCATTCAGATAAATACACCCTTCAACCTTCTGTTAAACCACAATTCAAAATCAATGTCTGATTTTTATTAGTCAATTTTCATCCATCTATCCATCCATTTTCTATACCCGCTTTATTCCTAATTAGGGTCATGGGGGTCTGCTGGAGCCTATCCCAGCACACATTGGGCGAAAGGCAGGGGTACACCCTGGACAGATCGCCAGTCCATCACAGGGCCTAGTCAATTTTCAGTAAATTTTTATTACTTTTTTCAGTTTCAACTTATTTTAGTGACCATTGTGGGTTTTTCTTTCTTTAATGGAAGGGTATCGAAAAGGTTGTCCATGTAGCACCTAGATATCACAGAATTTCAGAGTAATATTATATTATTATAATAACACCCATTTGTAGACCTACAGATGTTTACATGCATGATTCAAAAAGGTTCTACTACAGTATGTCATTTAAAGGTAACGTCAGTAATCTCTTAGCATATTTACACAGTTTACATCTAGCTTCAATAGTGTTTTTTTTTTTACTAAATGTTGCTTGGTTTTTCCACACAGTCTATAGATTCTCTTTCGAAGTGCAAATAAGGAAGATTAATACAAGGAAGACTTTAATACAAGTGTGAGAGTGGTCATTATCTACCTACACACAAAGATTGTCCAAAGCCACCCATTCACCCAGGATGCTTTTAATCTATGACTCGGAGCACATCCCTCTGAATAGTAGTTGAAAAGTAGTAATATGAGGTCTTTTAATTTGTATAAAACAGACAAATTTGTTAGTAGTTAACGAGTCAGTGCTATTCTTTGCCCTACTGTTGATGAAATTGTTTAATTTAAAAAATTGTTCAATTGATTATTATTTAATAATTACTTTTTTAAATTCGTTCATGGACAACATGTCTATATTATATATGTATAATTAACACTACATTAATATTGGGTAGGGCCTCCTCTTACTCTCAAAGCGATCAATACTGGATTCTGCAAGATGTTGGAAACATTCCTTTGAGTTTCTGGTCCATGTTAACATGATTGCATCATGCAATATTCTTGCAGATTTTTCAGGTGCACTTTTCATGCTGTGAATCTTTCATTCTACGTCCAAAAGTATTCTCCTGGATTCAGATCCAGTGATTAGGAAGATCCCTGAAGAATATTAAACTAATTATCATGTTTGTGAAACTTTTAGATGACTGATTTGTTACTAATTATGTGCATGTCACTGAAGACAGCTTTCTGTTCCTGGCTGACTCAAAGTGGTCTTCTGCTGTTGAAACCCATTCACCTCATGGTTCAACGCGTTGGGCATTCGGAGATGCTTTTCTGCTCATCGCAGTTGTACATCTGGCCATCTTCAGTTGACCTTTCATCAACTTCTGTCCACAGAACTGCTGCTCACTGGATGTTTTTTTTTCCCTTTATTGTACCATTCTGAGTAAATTCTAGAGACTATGCATGAAAATCTCAGGAGATCAGCAGTTATAGAAATACTCAAACCAGCATATCTGACAACAACAATCACGCTAATGGCAAAATCACTGAGATCGCTTTTTTTTTCACCATTCACCATGGCTGATGTGAACATAGTCCTTATCTAATAAGAACCGACTTTCCCAAAAGACTCCCAAAATTCAAAACCCGTTCTTTGTATGTCAGTTGTGCAACACAATCTTATTACAGCCTTGAATTAAAAATGTGCTAAGTATAAAATCTGTTAAAGTGAAAAATAAAACATGTAAAATGGCGCGTCAAATGCTTTCTCATGTGCAGTATTGTGCTGCTCTGTCTACGCGTAACACACGCACATTTTTTCTTATTTTTCAGTACATCTCATACATGCATTATTGCATCAAATCGCAGTACAATCGCCCTGTCAAGTGCACATACACACACACACACACACACACAAACACACGCGAGAGCGCACACGTAAGGGCGCACGCTCGTGCGCACGCACACAAGCGCGCTGTACCCAATAAATCTGGCTCTAAATCGATGGCAGCGCATCTGGTGAGAAGACTCACTGGAGAATGTCTTAGAGACATATAGAGAATCATTGAAGAGTCGGCTCTTAACCTTCACCTGAAAGAGAGTCGACCTGTTCGCGAATGACACTATACTGGATAATTACGCAAATCTGCTCCTTCACTCCGTTTTACACTCTCTGGGAAAGCAAAAAAATTAATAAATCCAATTTCTAATGGATATCTATTCTTCCAAACTTTCTCCAGCGGTGGATTATGGAGCCGGGGCCTTTCTGCTGTTCATAGGTAAAATTTAATTTTAATAATTAATTAAAGTGTATATTGAATACATTACTGTCTGTTTATTTTAGTTTATTTTATTGCTGGAAGAATGCATTTTATTTTAATCACTGCGCCAATAATTTTTTTTTTTCAATAACCTGCATACTTGTAAAAAGTCTAAAAATCCTATTTTTCTGGGTTGCATCTGTTGAAATAGTGTTGAATAAAAAAACAAAACAACAAATAAATAAATTAATTAATTCACTGAGCACTTTATTACAAACACCTGTATACCTATTCATTCATTCAGGCATTATTTAATCAGCCAATCATGTGGCAGCATTGCAATTTATAAAATGATCCAAATTGGATAAAATGTTCATGTGGGGAAAATATAGAATCTCACTGATTTTGATTGTGCCTTGATTGTTTGTGCCAGACTGGCTGGTCCGAGTATTTCTATAACTGCTGTTCTCTTAAGATTTTCATGCAAAACAGTCACTAGAGTTTACTGCACTAAAGAAAAGGGGCCAGTTAGTGGCACGTCTAGGTGGAGATACCTTGATGAGAGATGACAACAAAGAATGACCAGATTGTACAATTGTGGTGAGCAGAAAAGCATCTCAGAATGCACAGCATGACAAACATTGAGGCAGAAAGGCTACAACAGCAGAAAACCATGCCAGGTTTCACTTCTGTCAGCCAATAACAGAAAGCTGAGGCTGCAGTGGACCTGGTCTGATGAGTCCTGATTTCTGCTGAGACACACAGGTCAGAATTTGGCACCAGAAGCTTAACCTGCCTTGTATCAACAGTTCAGGCTGGTGGAGGTGGTGTGATGGAGTGGGGAAGGATTTCTTGGCACACTTTGGGCTTGTTAATGTCAAACACTCATCACTTCAATGTCATAGCCTATTTGAGTATTGCTGCTGACCATGCGCCTCCCTTTATGGCCACAATTTACCATCTTCTAATCAATAATTCAGAATGATAACGTACCATGTCACAAAAGCTGGTTTCATAAGCATGACAATCATTTCAGTGTCTTTTCCAGTCACCAGATGTAAATCCAATAAAACATATCTGGGATGTAATAGAACGAGAGTATAGTGTTCATAATGAATTGCTCAGTCAGTGTATATTAAAGTGCTGCTGTGATACACACAACCATTTCAATTTCAAGATATATTGTGGAGAATGGGAGAGGGAAGGGGTATTATGGGGTATATAATATCTGTACATCAGAAATAACTTGTGAAATACTTGTTTCCAATGCAAATTCAGAGAAAACGAAGAAAAAATGCCTCCCTAGACAGTATGATGGATGATTTCACTAGATAAAAACAGTACCCTATGGCTTGATTTTCTTTGAGGTTAGGTCCTTATGAATGTCGTTCTGCTTGAACAAAATTTAAAGAAGAAGAAATCCTGCTATTAATCAAAGAAAAATGTATACCTTTGATATTGAGAAGCTTCATTTCCTATTCAGAGAAGAATGAATTTCATAATCATTTCATTAATTCCTTTAACAAAGCACATCCTACTGACAAGTACAAATGTTTTAGCAAGGTGAAATTATCTGACTGCACACAGTAGCTCCATAGTATTAAAATAACGTGTAAGTAGGCTTTACATGTTAATCAGACTTGACTCAGGAAGTCATTTTCCTGGTTCACACATCATCTGACTTTAACGGTGCATAATGACAAGATAAATTAATAAGAAAAGCACTCCATGACCCTTACTTTATTTGAAAAACTTTGTCTCTCATTACATCAGCATGCGGCTTCCTGCTTTAAACGAAACTCATTTGCTGTAATTGGTCCTCACTATCAACACAAGGGGTTAGGCGTAAAAAGACTGCTGCTGATGCCACTACAGTGGTGGGTTCACCAAAGGGCACATACTATAGAGTGCCCTAAATACCCCCTAAATAAGAAATAGCCCCATAGATCTTGCAGGCACATGCAGATGAGGTTCTGATTTGTGGTCTGATTTATAGCTAGTTATGGAGTTTGTATGTCTCACACTAGCCAGGTGTTACTAGGGAAACCATTGCAATACCCATTTGCTCTGGTAAGCCTCCAGCAATGACCTTTCTGCCTTTATGCATATGTTGATAAGTTACAGATGAATGAGCAGCAGGTCTCCCTTTTGTTTTCTCGTTTCTTGTTGTTTTTTTTTTATTATTAATCTAGGGCAAGTCTTTTTCATAACAAAAAAACTAGACACTTCATATTTATTCATCCTGAGATTGTATAATTTGAGTATGAACAATTTTGCTGTGGAGAGTTTAAATAACAAATAAGCTTGTGATGTGTTCAGGATTTGAGTTAGGAATATTGAATACATAGGACTGAACTTAATGACTAGCTTGTGCTTGATATTGAGCGAAAGAATCTTGTGAAAATGTGAAACAGTGTTTAGAATTTTGAGAACAATGTTGCTGGCTGAGATTAGCATACTGTATGCTTTGCTAATAGAAGGGTTGATGACAGGACACAGAATTTTATGTCCAAATAAATTGTTTGGCTTTTTATTTAAAAAGGATTACAATGCATAATAAGACATCTATATCAAATATCTCTTGTGTAATATCTTCAGATCCAATTTTGTTCAATGTATTTGCATTGTATTTCCTAGCCCTAAAAGTTTGAAGTCTATTAAAAGCTAAACACCTTTACCTGTATATGATGTTAATAAAATGTTGACCTAATTGGTTGATTTCTGAATTTTCTTAATATGCATTAATGTGTCTTCTGCACACATAATACTGTAATGTGTGGTTTTTATGTTTCATTATGCCGTAATTGCTTTTTACTGGTCACATTTAAGATATATTTTAGTATATTCAGTATATTTTAAATGAACTTTGTTGTGATTGGCTGCAAGATGAAAAACTTTGTCACATCAACCTTAATGGGTGGTCTAAACCTCTACTGATTAAATAGCAGTCATATAGTAAATGGGACTGACTATTAAGAATAATTAAAGGGTTATTTTTCAACTTAGTTTACATACAGTCCATGTCCAGGTAATCAAAATGCAATCCTTATCTGTCAAAGACACAGAACCAGCTTAGTTTAGTGTGTAGGCAATCATGAAACATTGTAAGCCATGGCTGGCTGAACCTTTCCAAGAGAATGACTGGTCATGAAAAGACACATAGAAAAACAAACATAAAAAAGGACTGATAAGAGTATAATAGAAAAGGCTGGGTGAATTGAGAGTCTGATTGCTGTACAATACAGAATGTTCAAGGATACAGAGGAAGAGGAGAGGAGGATTTTTGAGCTAAAAATGAAATGAAAAGTTCACCAAGTTCAAGCTACACAAGGTCATGGGACAAAATCTGTCCATATATTGTGGATAGGATGGGGTCCAACAGACAACTAGAGGCCGTCTAAAGGCTGTTTCAATGTTTTAGTAACTATAAATGGTAACAAGATCTTTATATATGTGGTCTATTTTTCTGGACGGTTTTTGTAGCCAATTTTGCTGTAATAAATGGAACCTTTGCTCTTTCTTTCCTTTGTGTCATATTTAGCTATTTTGTCCATTGTGGGGAATCTCCTGGTCCTTTTAATGGCATACAAGAGATCATCTCAGATGAAGCCCCCAGAGCTCCTCAGCGTGAATCTGGCAGTGACAGATCTTGGTGCAGCAGTCTCAATGTACCCTCTTTCTGTAGCCTCATCATGGAATCATTCCTGGTTAGGGGGTGATGCCACCTGTATTTACTACGGCTGGATGGGGTTCTTCTTTGGTGTAGCCAGTGTGGCGACCCTGACAGTCATGGCTATAGTGCGCTTCACTGCATCCACGACCCTACAGTCTCACCGTGAGTACTGCAGGAATCTATTCTTAAACTGGACTATGCAACTTGGAAATTTAGCTACTTTTTAATCAAGTGTATGAAATGCTACAATAGCTGAGTAACCAATTTGCATATTTTACTCTGAAGTACCACAAAATGTTGCTTATGGTAGGAGAGAAAATGAGATACATTACAACTCAAAATATCAGCTTAATGTGTGTTTATTTACCATTTTCGATCAGCTACCTAAAGCCTGATTTTCCATAGTTGGAAGAGGCTCATAGGGAGATGCTAGCTTCTTCCCAATGTTACTGTAATTTTATCCTCCATTAGCTGTATATCCCAGTTTGAATTAATACCAATAAAGATTACAAAATCTCAAAATAGGGCAGAAATCCAAAAGTTCAATACTGTACTCATTACTGTACTGTAATTTCTTAATATAGGGCATTTTTATTCTATAAAAACTCAAATTTGTTCAATATCAATTCAATATCAATTTTCAAACAAGATTTGCTTTCTGAAGACCAAAAGAAATGAGGTTGTAAAGGAAAATAAAAAAGGGAAGAAATAGGTAGATACAGATATGTGAAAAAATTAAATGAAAAGTTAACAGAAAGTGTCTTACCTATAAGTTAAAGGACAACATTATAAAGCATTGTAAATGTCTGCAGCTGCTTTTGAGAGAATTGTTTAATAAATACAGTATGTAGGTCCAAAACTTTCATTCTTTGTTGGTTCAAGATCTGGTCACAAAGAGCCATAATTACATACATACATACACCGATCAGTTATAACATTATGACCACCTGCCTAATATTGTGTTTGTCCCCCTTTTGCTGCTAAAACAGCCCTGACCCCCGTCGAGGCATGGCCTCCACTAGATCCCTGAAGGTGTGCTGTGTTATCTGGCACCAAGATGTTAACATACACATGGATGGCAGGACCCAAGGATTCCTAGCAGAACATTGCCCAAAGCATGAAACTGCCTCCGCCGGCTTGCCTTCTTCCCATAGTGCATCCTGGTGCCGTGTGTTCCCCTGGTAGGCACACACACCCGGCCATCCACGTGATGTTAAAGAAAACGTGATTCATCAAACCAGGCCACCTTCTTCTATTGATCCCTGGTCTAGTTCTGATGCTCAGGGGTCCACTGTTGGCGCGGTGCACAAGAGTCAGGATGCCAAATAGGCAGCATGTCCAACTCACTCAAATCCTTTTGCTTGTCCATTTTTCCTGCTTCTAACACATCAACTTTGAGGGAAAAAATGTTCACTTGCTGCCTAATATATCCCACCCACTAACAGGTGACATGATGAGGAGATAATCAGTGTTATTCACTTTACCTCTCAGTGCTCATAATGTTATGCCTGATCAGTGTAAATATGTACATACATACATACAGAATTCATATGTATTAAAAAAAACAAGACGTAAATAGCCTAAGAACAAAAAGAAGTAATTCAGAAGGAAAGTGACTTTGTATTTTTGACTCTTCATTCATTAGTCTATATTTTTTGTGTTTGTGTGTTTAGCGGAGATAATTAATAAAAGGACGGTGCAGGTGTTGTTGGCAGGCACGTGGCTGTATGCATTCTTATGGGCAATGTTTCCTTTGATCGGCTGGGGCGCGTATGGCCCCGAGCCCTTCGGCCTGTCCTGCACTCTGGCCTGGGCAGAAATGAAAGAACACAGCCCATCCTTTGTTATCAGCATGTTTACCATGAACCTGGCCATCCCAGCCATCATCATCATTTGCTGCTACTTTGGCATCACCCTCCGACTCCATTTCTCCTACAAGTCTCTACAGAATGGCAACATCATCCAGAACAAAGTTAAAATGCAGCGCCGGCTCATGTTGGTAAGTTATAAAGACACGTAAATCAGATAACTTATTTATAATTATATCTACACTCACCATCCACCTGCACATTCATGGAGTTAACTAATCAGACAATCATGTAGCAGCAGAGTAATAGAAGAATGGTGAAGATACAGGTCTGAGCTTCAGTAACTAGACATTGGGCTGGTTTAAAGATTTCATAATTTCAGAAGATCAGCAGTTTATGAAATACTTAAACCAGCCCATTTGATACCAAAATCAATGCCATGATCATTTTTTATTGCATTCTGATGTCTGATGTGAATATAAAGCTATTGGACTGTATCTGTATAAATTTATGTTGTATATATTGTGCTGCTGTCATATGACTGGCTGATTAGACAAATACATGACTGTGCAAGTGTATAGGTGTTCCTAATAAAGTGGACAGTGAGTGTATATTAGTTGAATTGGTATCTCATTGAAATATTGGTTGTAGCATTATGTATATATATGTAAAATATATAATTAATACTCAGTGCTGAGATCTATAGGTCTTTTAACAAATAATACTGTCACCTAAGGCGTGATATACATAAATCTGAATCACCTTTCAATAAAATGTTTAAAATTGTAGGATATCTACCTTATTTATCACCCTTGGTCTGTGAATTAAAAGTACTGTCATGATAAATATACTTTATATAAAGTAAATAAAATACCCCTCTTTAATATCTTTCTTGTAGATTGCGATTCTAATCAGCGCTGGTTTCATCGGTTGTTGGACTCCCTATGGGATCGTGAGCTTATGGTCGATCTACTCAACTTCCTCCATCACTCCTTTTGTCAGTATGTTGCCCTGCCTCTTTGCCAAGACTTCCACTGTGTACAACCCGCTAATCTATTACACCTTCAGCAAGCCATTTAAACAGGAGGTAAATCAGTTTCTTCAGGCATGCAATACATCCCAGGCATGCCGTGGCTCTAAGCCAAATAACCTCCCTGAGAATACAATCTACATGGTGTGTGAAGGAACCACAGTCAGAGAAGAGCTACAGATGGAGCAGCTGGTTCGAAAGCACGGAGACATATGCTGATACACAATTTATGCCTATGGAATATCAATAACTCTGGGATTTCTTTTTATTCATGTCTGCTTGTTTAACTTTTGGTTATATGATGTAAAACCTAACAGGGTAAAAGTTAAAGTTAACCTGATGCTCAATTAGCCATGATAAGTTGGCATTATTGGGCACACTAATTTGAATTAGTAGTAATTATTAGAAATTTACTACTACTAAAAATAATACTAATATTTGGGAATATGGGAGTGAAATATTTTAAATATAATTTATTCTGTTTATTTTCAAGAAAGGTGTTTCAGTGATAAAATGTTTCTTCTCATTTTGCATGATTTTGGATAACCTTATTGTATATTGCTTGATGGTCAATGATTTTGTCTTAAGACTGGATCCAAAAAAAAAAAAAAAAAGGAATTATGTAGCAGATGTATTGTGAAGTACAGGAGAACAAACGGGTTGATCAAGTGATCTGATTATTGGGTTTGTGTCTTTACTATTGTGGCAGCGTTGGCTTTTCACTGAGAGATATGCAAATATTGTAATTTATTTATTAGCTTGAATGTTTTAAATGGATCGGTTGTACTTTGACCAAACTTGTCGTTTTGTAGTTCTTTTAATATGGTTTACTTTGATAGAGCAAGAAATAAGCGGTGTCATTCCACACACTGGTCTATGTGCACACATTATTGTTCTAGTGTTCACAATGGGAGAAGTCTTTCTTTAACTTACCTGTTAAGCGAATACAGCCACTTTGTTGTCGTCAGTATGCTCGCCTTTTTTTTATTTCATTAAATTGGATATGTTATGCAGGTTACATAAAAACATCTACTGTGTACATTAGAGAAATAACAAAACAATCAGCTAGGCATACAATATGTACAAAAATTGTGCTTAATATTGTGTTAAATTGTTCCTACATTGTCAGTACTGTGTGCAAATATTTTCAGGTCAAAAAATGGTTCATGGCTCGCTCTCATACTTCGTAAGAACAGTCTTGTCTAGATATATTTGCAACATACTGAACATATTCTGCTTGATGCATCACCAGGAACGCTATTTGATAAACAGTAATTACAGTGGCTGAAATAACAGGCTTTATAACATAATCACTGTGAACTACATAAGAATTTGGAGCAGCCATACAAATTGCTTCATGAATAACAATGATCACCCTCCAGTGGTGCAATAATTGCAAAATTATTATTGATTGCAAAAGAGAGCAGCACAGTGTTCCTCTAGTCTGTGTAAATACTTCATTTTAGACTGAGAGTGCAAAGGAGACCACGATGATTCGTTTCCTAATCTCAGCTAACCTTTTTATCTGTTGATCAGTATGTATATTCATTTTCTTTTTCGCTTATTTTAGTGTAAAATCTATCCATTAGATGAAATGTGGAAATGTAAGAATTATTCACAGCAACATGCACGTTTTCTAGAGAATTTCACACGGCCATCCTGGCATTACTAAAGCTATTACAGACATTATAATTTGCCAGTTAGATAAACCCACGCAGCATCACTGTATGAACCCACATTGCTTCTTTACGTTGCTAATAACAAGTATAATTCCCCTAATTGCTGTAAGCATTCTGTTCTTAATACCTGGCATCAACAGGCTATTCAGAACTGTCCGCATAATAGATTCACCTTTGAAATTGATTGCATCTGACCATACTGAAGGTTAAAGCAATTTTGCTAACCTTCATTTCAGCGTCCTGAAAAGAATGGCATTCAAACAGCCCTATTGACGATTCCTCCTTATGCAGCAACATGCCGCTTCTACTACACACATACTCAGCGTAATAATTACTTTTACTAAGACCTCTGTCTATTCAAAAGATGTTATCAATGATGGATCAATAGCAAGAGAAATCCAAATGAAAGGTCTTCATTTTAACGACTGTTTCGTGTGAAAGTGAGATTAGAGCTAAGACCCAACTCCTTTTAGGTGGCTTAAAAGCTTATGCTGTCATTTTACTGTGTATTATTGATCTTCATGGGGGTGCAGTGGGGAGCATTACCACCTAACAGTGTAGGTAGACTGTGCAACACCATGCTGTTATCATACATCAATCAGCAGGGGGGGGAAACATTGGTGAAAATGTTGAGATGGACAAACAAGCCCTGGACGTGGGCAGATGCTTTGTTAACGGAAAGTTTAATATCTATACATTTCCTCTTGGTTATTCTGATCAGGCATATTCTCTCTCTCAGTCTCCCATCAAGCCTTCATTTCCTCAGAATCTGTTATGCAGCAATTTGAAATGATGTGGTTGGCTCGCTTCACATGCCTTAGAGGAAACGCGTGTTAACCTCTGACCTCCCAGGTTAGTAGCTGTCTTGTGATGAGGGAGAGCTACCTGGTGGGTGGGAAATGGCCATGATATGTCTGCGACTAAATTAGGAAGAAAATTGAGAGAAAATCAATGGGGAAAAAATTGAAAGAAAATCAATGGGGAAAAAATCAGATACTACATGTAGTATCTCTTCAGTTGTGTTCAGCTCGAGTGCACAAAGCCGTTAAAAAAGGAACTACCAAATACTAAGAAATGCTCAAATGCATAGAAATATTTTTAAGATCCTACTGTACTTTTTGCTCAAGATGCTGCTGATAATATCAGCTGTAATGAAAGCTTTTGTGTTAAATTGAAAGAGAAGGCCAAACAGAAGCATTTGCAGTAGTTTCTATTTCTATTCTGTTGAACCAGCGTTAATCTATTCATTGACAGAGACTTTAAAGCACTTTTGTACGTCGCTCTGGATAAGAGCGTCTGCCAAATGCCAGAAATGTAAATGTAAATGATTTTACACACACACAAAAAAAAAAAAAATCACATACAGTAGTTCGGAAAAGGAAGCAGCTATGAAGTTTGAGTGCACTTCAACAAAGTGAACACAAACACATTTTACTTTATTACTGGGTTTATGAAAGGGAAGTCAGATCACTATCTAATACTAATAAAAAAGATCTTTATGTGCACATCCTTTTCAATTCCAGGCAGAGGCAGGACATGACTAAGCTCAAACTCAGCAGCATCCATAAGGCACAGTTAGAATACCCAACTAGAACAAAATAACACTTTAAAGCTGCATTATTATACAGAACTATTTAATAGGCTCATCTTGAATCATTGTTGTATGAAGAATTGTCATATATTCAACATCCTGTTGTAAAATAATGCCATTTAACACAGAGGGTGATGAAATGGTACAATCCAGTGCCAACTGAATCCATTCAATTCATCTAGGAGACATTACAGAAGTCATAAATGATGTTTATGACCAAATATACAATATGACAATTGAATGAATGATGGCTTTCATGATCACTTCTTAATGATTCTTCTAAAGCTGGAATCAAGGATATTTTACATAATCATACTGTTAGTGTTGATACATTTTTTATTGTAATCTCTCAAGTAAAGAAGTGCTGGAACATAAAACAGTGACAGAGTAATGCTTAATAACCACATTCTCATCTCAACTTGATTGACTCAACCACCACCATAATAAGTGCACAGGGTATTGTTCAGTTCCAGTTACATAGCTTGCCGATTTTTCTCCAGACTCTTCTCTATGTTGTCGATGACCTCCACTGCGGCTTGTGGGATTCTGGTCCCGGGACCAAAAATACAGCTAACTCCACTCTCGTACAAAAACTCGTAGTCCTGCATGACATATGATACAAATATGGAGTTATTCATTTGAAATTAAGCAGGATAAGTACTAAGTATTCAGTTACAGTAGAAACTAGACATTATGCAATTATGCGCTATTAAACTTATACATGCTGCCCTTTTTGTTACACAATCCCAGTCACAAAATAACAGTGTGTTGGTACTCCAAATCATAATGACAGAAATGAGTAGAACCTCAAAATAAAACCTATTAAGTAAGGCATTGTGATAGATGTTAAATGAACACAAACCCTGAAAAAAACTGATCAATATATACCACCTGATGTGTTTATTACTGGCAGTATAGACAGTCATGTTTTACCTGTGGGGGGATGACTCCACCGCAGATGACCAGGATATCCGGACGGTTTAGACTGCGCAGCTCCTTAATGAGCTCGGGAACGAGGGTCTTGTGTCCGGCTGCGAGTGTGCTGACACCTACACAATGCACGTCTGCATCGACAGCCTGCTGAGCCACCTCTCGAGGTGTCTGTCATAGTGAAAATGACAGAAGACAGTGAGACAGGACACAGGCATCACTGAGATTTTGACTGACCTTCATTCACACATAGACTGGAAGCTCGATTTCTGATGGCGCAGACGTTTCAGAAAAAACCTCTTTTGCTCCCTTTCTCTATAGGTATCAACCGAAAAGATAGATAGATAAATATACAGCTAGACTAAGCTTAGCTATCCAGTAAAACCTATATACTATACATAAAGTCACTATTTCTTTAAATTAGGCTGTCACTGCAGATTTATCACCAAGACAAGGGCAGAAATTGAACTTACAGACATACTGTTTTTTAATAGTTTTATTCACATAAAATTAAGAATGATTAGTTTTACATAAACCTAACGAATGGTTTTCTACCAAACACATCAGAGTTAAAAGTTCAACAAACAAGAAGGTGTTATAAAAAATAAAAAAAGGGAATAACCTTAAATAACCTCTGGAAAGTTGCTAGCTTTTTGACTTGGATCTCTAAAAGTAGTATTACAGAACAAAAAACACTGATGGGACTCACAGAGGGACGTGTCTAAAGCACAGGGCTACACACACACACACACACAAGTGAATAAAAACTTCCGTTTTGCAGCAGCGATATCACTTTAATGATCACTTTAGTCCTGACAGAATCAGCCATTAAAGGCTATCTGAATATAGCAGAGAGTTTGCTTAGAGTCTTAAAATCTTTCAATTCAGTTACAGTTCACATGATTATTTTATTTGGTAAAGATCTTGACATTAATCAAGCCTGTCCCGGTCCACATGTCTGACTCCATTGCACTAGTGTAGGCAGCATTCAGCCTTTCTGGCAAGCTAAGTTGAAATATTTATTACACCTCACGTAACATAAGCAGCATTTTATGATGAACAGCCTACTTTATTACACAGCCTGTTAAATTTATTGTTCAACATGCAGATGTATCAAATCATGAGCTATATATCAAACAATACTATATACCTTACTGTTAAATCCTAGTATCTTTTTATTAACCTGACCATAGGTTAGCTGTTAAATAAATGTTAACACGAGGACTATCTGAGCTGAAAGAATAGAATTAATTCCTGGGGAAAGTGCCAGCTTATGAGGCAACATGTGTTTTGATCCAAGCCACAATGCAAAAATGTTCTGACACACATAAGAAACAAATCTTGGAAAGACACGGTCTTTATTGCAATATTTATCACCAGGCAGATTGATCGATATTACATCACTGAGTCCCTGTACTGATTTATTTTGTTCTATCTTAACAGGGGATTTTTTATCTTTTACAAAGGACCCCAGTAGGAAAAGCGTCCAACAGAAGAAAAAAACAATGCAGCATTTTGTGCTCAGTGCTGTCACAAAGCATAAAGATCTCAAAAATAAACTTAAAATAAAAACCCTTTAATATTGTTCTTTGATTATTATATAAAAACAGTAAACAAGTTCATATCAGAAATTAAAGTGAAGATTACCACAGCTGTGAGTTGTAAGATGTACATCAATCAGTCATAACATTATGACCACCTGCCTAATATTGTGTTTGTCCCCCTTTTGCTGCTTCAGCCCTGACCTGTCGAGGCATGGACTCCACTAGATCCCTAAAGGTGTGCTGTGGTATCTGGCACCAAGATATTAGCAGCAGATCCTTTAAGTCCTGTAGGACTTGAACGATACTTACAGGACTTAAAGGATACTTTTAAAGAATATTGACCACTGCAGACCGGGAACACCCCACAAGAGCTGCGGTTATGGAGATGCTCTGATCCAGGCGTCTAGCCATCACAATTTGGTCCTTGTCAAACTCACTCAAATCCTTACGCTTGTCCATTTTTCCTGCTTCTAACACATCAACTTTGAGGACAAAATGCTCACTTGCTGCCTAATATATCCCACCCACTAACAGGTGCCCTGATGAGGAGATAAACAGTGTTATTCACTTCACGGTCATAATGTTATGGCTGATCATTGTTAAACATCTTTAACAGTTTATTAACTAGGTTTTGAAGATTTGTGACTCACCTGAAAAAGTGGTCCAATATCCACATCAAAGCCCAAATCGGCGAATCCCGTGGCGATGACCTTTGCACCTCTGTCATGTCCATCCTGTCCCATTTTGGCAACCAGCAGACGAGGATTTCTGCCTTCATGCTTCTTAAACTGCACGACCCTGAAACATAAAACACAGGAGGATGCAAGACATCTCTCTTTCACACAAACACACACACACATTCTGAGAGAGGATTAGGAAAAGATTTTTTTTTTACCCAAGTGGTCAAGCAGTGCTTTTATAGGCAAAGTTCAAAAAGACAGTCAAACCCATTAGACCTGAGATTAAGAACACTTTAAAGTTGCCTGACCTCGGAGGCAGACTGACCTATAAAAGCAGCACTCTCTAAAGAATGAAATGTTGAAAAGTGGGGAATTACATTAATATAAAAAAAATTTTTAATCATCTTACCGACCATAAGCGTGGGTGATCTCCTCATGTTCACCAAACTCACTGCGGTATGCTCCACTCACCATACGTGTGCTGGCCTTGTGCTCCCCGAAAACGGCTTTCATGGCGTCCGTGATCTCACCCACAGAACACCTGAATGGAAAATTCACACTTAATCATGTAGTCAGAAAGCTACAATTTAGTACTCTATGGTAGTCAATAAGCCCAGCATTATATCTTAAAAGTACACCTCAACATACTCTAAACCTACGAAATAAGGTTATGTAGGATGATCTTAGAAACCTTTACAACTTCCAATAAAGAAAAATGACATTTTGAGATTTAACTGATTTAACATCTGAGATGTTGAAGGTTCTAATATTCTACATATGCTGTATCTTCTTCATTAAACATTTGAAGGCTCTGGCATGAAGGAGTTAGTGTTAAATCTACAATGAATACAGATGTTCATGAGTTGCTCAGGAGCTCCGGGTTACTGACTCAATATGACTATAGAAAGGACATTATTTATAATCACACACTTCTGTGTTCATAATAATTTATCACCCAAATGAGGATGGGTTCCCTTTTGAGGCTGATTCCTCTCAAGGTTTCTTCCTCATACCACCTCAGGAAGTTTTTTCCTTGCCATAGCCGCTCATTAGGGATAAATACAAATAAATATAAATATAAGTCTAATTACAATTACTAATCAGCACTTCATTTGCTTTCTAACTCTTAACATGACAGTTCTCTGACTAAGTGTCATTTACCTCCTCTAATAATTGGTAAGTTTAGATGAAGTTTTGAAGCCATTAAGCTTGTTGTTGTTGTTCTTTCGGCTGCTCCCTGTTCGGGGTCGCCACAGCGGATCATTTGGTCTGCATGCTTTGATTTGGCACATGTTTTACAATGGATGGCCTTCCTGACACTGTCCCACTTTATCCAGGCTTGGGACCTGGCACTCTTCAGTGGCTGGGTCAGCACCCTGCCCGGGAATCGAACCCTGACCGTGGAAATGAGAGTGCAGGATCCTGGACCACCAGGAGGCTCTAAAGCCCTTAAGCTTACGTCCTGATATTGTACACGAAGCTCAAAGAGTCTATGTCATAAAAAACAATTAAAAAAACAGACTAAAAACCTAAGTATAGACACTCCCTGAAAGGGTTTATTGAGACACAGCAGTGTTCAGAAAGTCTCTGAAATTCAGCGTGAATGTTGTGTTTTTTGATTTCACGGATACTTTAAATGCATGATGTTAAGCGATGTGTAAAAACTATGCAAAACTACATTTAGAAAACTGCTTATTAGTTGTTTTTATATTCACATGCATTTAGAGCCGCTCAACATTAACTTCACATTCTTTTAACAAAAATCCTTTTTTCAAGTCAACTTGTATCTCCTCAAAGTTCGGTCCAGCATGAAACACAGTCTACAGTGGGCTATGGTGAAAGGTCTTTTATTATAAACATGGCTGCCCTACAGCATCACTTAATTGTTGTCAAGAAAAGCTTATTTAAAGAACCTGACTCACCTTGCCCTAGCAGCCTCCACAGCCAGCTGCAGCAGATTCCCATCCCTGGTTTGAGCGCATTGCTGTATAGCATCCAGGCACCTTTTCGCCGCCTCGCCATCTCGGCTCTCCCTCACCTTTAAAAGAAGCACACAGGATTCTCATCACAGCTAGTTATAACTTATAACCCTGTTCCCACTGTGCCTGCTGGCATTTAAACAGTACTCGAGTAACACATTTTGAAATGTCACTAAGAATATGTCACGCCTAATGGACAAAGGTGTAGAGAAATCTGTTCCAAATTTAACATGAAGTTCATGTTAGCTCACTTCATGACTCACTTCACTTTGTGCACAGGGACATTGTCATGCTGGATCATGTTTAGGCCTCTTAGTTCCAGTAAAGGGAAATCTTAATGACACTTCATACAAAGACATTGTATACAATTGTGTGCTTCCAACATTGAGGCAACAGTAGGGGGAAAAAACACATGGATGTCATGCACAGGTGTCCACATGGAGATCTGACCATGTCCTGATTCTCTTGTTCTTGTGGCTCTTTTTAATAAACATTTAAAGTATACTAAAAGCCAACATGCAATTCCGATTTATTTTTAGATCTGACACCAAGTGCAGCAATCAGACATTTCTTCTGGACAGTGTTTCAGCCCTGACAGATGCGAGTCCATGCATGCTGTACAGTGCTGTAAGCTCAGAATTTCAGCACCTCATAGTAATGTACCATGGGTCAGTTACATTTTAAGTTTTGGATTGTTTGTGCAGGACAAATGAAATGAGGCAGTGTTTGACCACTGAACCTTCAGTATGACATACAATGGGATCCAAAAGTCTGAGACCCTGGATAAAAATGCTTCTTTATCGTATTCATTTCTAATTTAGTTCAACAACTTTCAGTATAAATTATATTACTGACAACAACTTGAATGAAAAGTAAAATGTTTGAAATATTAACATGAATCCTAGAGTTTCTTTGAATTTGGTACGTTCCCCCTTTTTTCCCTTTAATGACAGTGTGCACTGGACCCCACAAAACCTTATGATCCATTTCAGATCAGATTCATCCAGTGTCACCTGAGCACATGCTTCAGTAAAAGAGATTAGATATGAGGAAAATCTGTACACATCATTTAACAATGGTTAATTTCACTAATTACTTAATTAATTAATTCCTTATAATTAAAAAGGGACCTAGAAATAGTGTAGAATCTTATTAAATATTTGGCATTAACTTTATTTGTTTTAAATATTTCGAAACACTAAAAGCTTATATATATATATATATATATATATATATAACATCATATAATAAGCCAAGTCATTATTATTCCAAGTACAAAAAAAAACAAAAGTAGTATTTATTTAAAGGCTAAACTACCAGTTTATACAGTATATACACAGTACTTATATTGTGCACAGTCATGTGCCCCTCACAATAAATGTGCAGACCAAAATTATTATTCAATTAAATTATTCACTATTTTGAAATGACTGTCTGTATTTAAAATTAAGTCTAATTTTCTCTAATGGCAAGCTGTTTCACCTTTCCTGGCTTCAGATTTTTTTTAAAGCCATATTAGTCAAAGTGAACCTCAAAATGGCTACTTAGCTACTCCTTTCAGAGTTTTTCATCCCTTTGAGCACATATTCTTCTATATTCATAATGCCCAAAGAAAGGGAACTAACCTTCTGGAGCTTCTCAATCTGTTTTTGTCGCACGACGGTGTTATCGATGGCCAGAACCTCCACCGACTCTTCGCTCTCAAGACGATACTTGTTGACCCCAACAATGACCTCAGAGCCTGAATGACGAATAAGCACAGATTAGCAAGGAGGTTAGCTATACATCCCAAGGGCAAGAACATCACATTAGACAAAAAAAGAAAAAAGCAACACAGCCACTTATTCCTTTTCCCCTCAGAATGTTTAGTAGCCTCAACAGTAGAGTTAGTAGCTCTAACAGCAGATCTGAACTACAGCACAAAACATCCGAGCACAAGAGACTTCCCCAAAATTTGTCTTAAAGTCCTAAGAAAAGAAGAGCCAGTCAATAATTTCAGGAAAGACACTCCTGAACATGTGAGTCCAGGATGTTTATCACCACATAGTTTCTAAACCTCTTCAGCACCAAAGACTGCAATATGCTTCTACATTAATCCACATACCTTTAACACAAGCTGTGCATAATCATAAAGTCTGCTCGGTTTTTTAATCTTACACATGCAAATGGAGCTTTTACTGGCTTTGGATAAGTAATTCACCAGGCAGTGTATGCGTTATGCATTGTGGATACTGAATACAGAATTTACTATGTGATAGAATCCCTTGTGTGTCAGGAATACAAATGCTTTATTTTATTATTTAGAAAAGCAAAATATGAGAGGAAAAAGTGGGAAATAATTATTTGCGATCACGTTATGATCATTTCAAATTTAATTTGGTATATAATTCATAACCTGAGTAATAATGAGTAATTCATTCTCCATGTAGAACTCATTTCAAGCTGCAGGGACTGAACTGAACCCATGCTGCTCTCACAGACTTGCCCGGAGGTAACACAAACCACTTATCAAAATTATTATCAAAATAAGGCAGCTGACAGCATGAGTGAACATGAAAGCACGAAGCACATGATGTCCTGGAAAACCATGACAGATAGAGAGTTTTAAGATCAAGGCTTGGGCAGGCTTACATCAGGCTTTACCCAAAAATCTTGTTGGATATACGGTAATGTTGGCAGTTTGCAATAAGAGTAGAAATTCTGTTTGCAGAGAAGCAGCAACTGACCAAAAATAAATAAAAACAACAGCACAACAGCACACGTTATTAAAGGAGCGAAATGATGAACAATTCTTTGTGCTGTTATTTCTCTTGATAACCGAAGCGACTAGACTTGGAAGGTTTATTAATAAATGTAGATTGATTATTAAACATTATCTATACATTCAGAAATAATCCATCCATCCATCCATCCATTGTCTATACCCGCGTATTCCTAATTAGGGACACGGGGGTCTAGTGGAGCCTATCCCAGCGCAGCGCACACAGGGCGAAATGCAGGGGTGGACAGGTCGCCAGTCATTCAGAAATAATTATTAATAAAAACAAAGCACAAGCAACATCAATTTTCATCACTAGATCAGGCAACATGCTAAAACATGCTAACGTTTTTCTTGGTTTTCACACAGACTTGTTTACAGTCAGGTCAGCAGGTGTGTGACTGTAGAACTGCTTACTACACAGCCACTGCATTCAAACAGCACAAAGGGTCTCTCTAACTGTACACTGTAGCTATTGTGCCCCCTTGTGGTATTATGTAAACACTAATCATTCATAAAATCCTTGGAAGAACATCAATAGAGCTTTTCAAGCTAATACAGGAAATAGAACATGATTACACAGAAGCTTTGTAAAATGAATGAATAAAATGCTCATATTTACTCAAGAAGATGAACAAATAAATATCAATCTGGTGTAAACAGAGGCTATAGAATCACAGCCCATGCACAAAATCTCTAAATTAGCTTAAAGAAACAAGCAGAAGCTAGAAATGTAAGTACCTAAAACATGTGCTTTCGAATACATAGCATATAAAGCACCTCTCTTCTCCATTCAGCTACTCTTAAATAAAAAGCAGTTATGTTTCGGCTTTCTCATTCGGCGCTTTTACATATCCTGACCTGCTTTTGTAAATTTGTATACGTTTTTACCTGAATCGATACGAGCTTGTCTGCGTGCAGCACACTCCTCGATCCGGAGCTTCGGGATTCCCTCGGCCACCGCTCGAGCCATTCCTCCCATCTCCTCGATTTCATTGATGAACTGAGCAAAAAGAAAAAAACCAGGTCCTCAAAAAACAAGCTAAAAGGCTGTACAGGCTGTACTGCATTGTTTTATTCAGTCTTTAGCTCAGAGCCTGAAAACTGAAATTTAATGTGCACAACTGCATCTATGTTCTTTTAACAGTAACATTTACAGCATTTACTGTGCGGGCCTCATATTGCATTTCATGGAATAAGTAACCCATTAAGCAGGTAAGAAGGAAAATGTTCACCAGCTCTGTCTGCAATAATCTAAAATAAAAGAGAAAGATTAACCCCTTAAAGTTAATGCATAAAAATGCCTGAAGAAGGTAAACATTAGACACGAAGAATCAAAGTTTCCACTCAACCAACTGGAGAACCAAGTGAACAATTACTCTTCCTCCACCTACAAAAAGAAATCTTAAACAAGCTTCTTTGTCCCCAAAATCCACACAGAAGTGTCTGTAGCATGAGTTTAAAAGGACAGTGCACACCTAAAAGTATAACAGAGGCTGAATTTCTATAGACAAGGACAGGAAAAAGCATGCGCTGTTATCTTCCCAAGGGAAGCCTTCACCAAATATTACTAATACTAGTGTAAGGGTGGAAAAATCATCCCTACCTGCCTATGCTGAAGATATCCCCCTTTACATATGTTATCTCTTTATATGAAGAGTGTCAATAATTTTGGAATTGACTGCATATTATCATGCTTTGTAACCTTTATTAAAAGTGCTTCTCTTTCTTTCTGACCTTGAGAGCTGCATTGTACACGTCATTTGTAAGCGTCTCCATCATGTAGGAGCCTCCCCAGGGGTCGGCCACTTTCGGGATGCCAGACTCCTCCTGGATGATGATCTGGGTGTTGCGGGCGATACGGGCGCTCTTGACCGTTGGCAATCCCAGCGCCTCATCAAAAGAGTTGGTGTGCAGAGATTGTGTACCTCCAAACACAGCAGCCATGGCCTCGATCACTGTACGGACCACGTTGTTGTAGGGGTCCTGTTGAAATCACATCAAACAGAGGAACTTTACCTGTGGTCTTTAACACAACTGTGAAGCCTGTGTACCTGACCTCTGGGTATTGATGCTTAATTTCTGAAGTGAAATCTGGGCTGTGATGACAAAATGATAAGATGCTACATATGGTGTTACTCCTGTTATCTTGGAAGATTCATCGATCCATGTTCTGAACCATTTATCCTACACAAGGTCAAGGGGAAGCTGGACTCTATCTCAGGGCAGCACAACTCATTACAGGAATCACAGGGTACAATCTCTCACACACACATTCACACACCCATTCACACACTACAGACAATTTAGAGATGCCAATCAAACTACAATGCCTTTGGAGAGAGGGAGGAAACCGAAGTACCCAGAGGAAACCCCTGAAACACAGGGAGCACACAGGGCACAGGCGGGACTCGGGAAACCCCTAAACCTTGCGGTTCGATGCAAACTTGCTAAACACTAAGTCACTGCCCCCCCGCCAGAGGGATATTCAGTGCTGTTTATTTTGACCAAAGCTGAAATCCTAGAGTATTGAGTTAATATATCTGTCAGAACAAATTACACAGTTTAAACATTATACTTTCATAACTTTTATAACATTTATGTACTCAAAGGCAAAACACATTCACATGATTAAGATCTTGTGCACTCCAGTGTTCGGGAACCTCTTCTGCAGAACACTATTGATGCTATACCCTACATAGTGAGCATATATAGTGAATAGGAATTCATTTGAGATTTGAGCTTTAATAAGAAATAAGAAATAATAATTACTGTATGAAGACAAGTTGAATATAGATTATGACATGGATTTCAGGTAACATAAGTATATGATAAAAGTATGATGTTCCTCCTCTGTGGCAGTATAACTCATATTCTAATGCTTTCAAATATGTCAATCATTCAAAGACGTGAAATGGACGACACAATATAATTTAACAGCCTCTCTGGTTACAGACCTGCTCAGTCAGAGACCATCCTGATGTCTGACAGTGTGTCCTTAACAGTAGAGATTTGGAGTTCTTGGGCTGGAAGTTTTCTTTAATCAGCGTAGCCCAGAGACGCCGTGCGGCTCTCATCTTGGCGATCTCCATATAAAAGTTCATACCAATACCCCAGAAGAAAGACAACCTGGAAGACATAACCAGTGAGGTCAAAACACTTGCTAACTAAATATTATTAAAGAAATTGAAACCCTGCTGATTATGAACAGTATCAAAACTGAGTAACGTTACGTATCATTTTATTAAAATCTGTATTTATATACGAAATAAACGCAGCTGACTTAATTATGGGGAAAATTCTAATAAAATGGTCATCCTACAAAGACTGTGGTGCCATCCGGTGGTGCCAGGGCTGCCCTACACAACCGTTAATAAATCTCTTCTTTGTAAAGTCTGAAAATATACCTTATTAATTCAATTCAATTCATTTTTCTTTGTATAGCATTTTTAATTGTCACAAAGCAGCTTAATACAAATATATAAATTCAGATTATAAATATTAAATTGATTAGTTAATCCTTATTGACTATGCCAGGTGTGAACGTGGCAAGAAAGAGACGATATGAAGGACGAAACCTTGAGAGGACTCAGAATGGAGCCAGATAGCGTCATTATAAATCGTTTCTATTCCATAATTATATAAGTGAATGCTCAAAATATGCAACTATGTAACCAGGAAATTCATTATTATTCAAACAGGAAGTTTGTTGGAGGCTTGTTGCCAATTCAGTAAAGTGAAACCACAATTGAGATTGATAAACACACACACTTTTAATATGTAAGCAGACTTGTCTTGGATATACAATGAAGCTATATGAATGTCTTGAATGATGCAGTGTGTAAATCAGAATTTCTAGTGCAATACTCCATATACACTGAGCCAGAAGTGACAGCTGACCTGGGGGCAAATTCGTCGATGGTGAGGCCTGCCTTTAGGCCAGTTCTGCAGTACTCCAGCCCATTAGCAATGGTGTAGGCCAGCTCCAGGACAGCATCAGCCCCAGCTTCTTGTAAATGGTAGCCACTGATTGAGATGGAGTTAAACTTGGGCATGTTCTGTGGGACAAAGAAACAGTCACCAAGGAAAAGTCAGAAAAGTCAGTATTATCTAATCAGGCAACATGAATTAATGATTATTTTTATTGTCTAAATGATGCTGTATACTGTATTTCTGTATGTAAATTTGATTTATATATAGAATACTTTTCGACGTAAACAAAAATGTTTATAATTACATACATTAATTAGATTAACCTTTCGAATAATACTATTAATTATTTATTAATTATTAAAATATTAATTTTTGAGTTTCTTTCCCCATTAGTGAGTCAGATAAACCTTTTGGAATAATCACAAATCATTTTAAATTCATTAACCCTATTTTAGTCATTTCTTTTAACTCTTAATTACTGAGTAAAATATGAGAATTTATTAAGAACGTACTACTGAATTTCTGGATCTATAAGGAGTTTCTGTCTAATAATTACAGGAGTGATCATAAATGCATTAACATGTTTCTAGTCACACCTTCGAAGTGTAGGCAAATATGTCCGCTATGGCGTGCATGGAGGGCTCTGGAGGAAAGATGTACGTATTTCGGACCATGAACTCTTTGAGGATGTCGTTCTGGATGGTGCCGGTGAGTTTGGCCTTGTCCATGCCCTGCTCCTCCCCCGTCACTACAAACATGGCCAGGATGGGAATCACAGCGCCGTTCATGGTCATGGACACGGACATCTTCTCCAGAGGAATTCCATCAAACAGCATCTTCATGTCCTCCACTGTGTCGATTGCCACGCCGGCCATGCCCACATCGCCGTGAACTCTGGGATTGTCTGAATCATAGCCTCTGTGTGTGGGAAGGTCAAAGGCCACGGACAGGCCTTGCTGGCCCGCTGCGAGACAGAGGCAAAGAGTGGAGATGAACCAGTAAATCTATTTAATGATGGTTTAATAATGATGGTTCAATGAGTACCACAGTGGTAAATAGATAAACCAGCACATACACGACCTAATTATTCACAAAAGCACCAGGCTAAAACTTTTAAATACATATCACTCTACATACATATCTATCTAGTGAATGTTTAAGTGTAGAGAACATCTAAAAAGGAACACAACAGTAATAAACCAGGTACTATATTATAAGTACTAAAGTTTGGGAGTATGGTGTGTAAGATGTCAGTTGAGTTAAATTAAAACCTTTATTTTTTATTTTATTTATTTTTTATTTTGCATTGTTTATTATCTCCATTTCACTGAATGTAATTGTTTAAGTGATGCTAAAGACTCCAATAAAAAACAACTTTCCATCATTTCTCACACATTTAATGTTTTCTTCTCACTCTCTTTTACTTCATGTTGAAGGTGTCTGCATATCTTCACCTTAAACACAATACCTCTCAATGCCACATTAAATACAATTCTAAAAAAGTTACTTAAATTAACTGAATTAGAGAAAGTAATTATAAATAATTTCTGTTATTATGACCCTGTGTGTTCTAGCGCTTTTATGTGAATATAAGAGTCATGGACATCCTGCATGCTATAACAGGCATAAAGTGCATCCTAACAATCCCCTTTTAGTATTCCCTCTATTCTGGAATAGAAATGTTAAGTGCTGTAGTTATATTTGATAAATATTGTCCATGGCAGCTGTCTGTATAATACTACATGTTCAAATATCTACAAATTTTTAGTGCTAAGCCTCTTTATATGCATTAGTAATTTTTTATACATTTATCTGGCCACAAAGTTTCACCATATTTAAATCTGTTTGTTCATATACACCAATCAGGCAAAGCATTATGACCACCTGCCTAATATTGTGTTGGTCCCCCTTTTGCTGTCAATACAGTCCTGACCTGTCAAGCCATGGACTCCACTAGATCCCTGAAGGTGTGCTGTGGTAAGATGTTAGTAGTGGATCCTTTGAGTCCTGTAACTTGTGAGGTGGGGCCTCCATACTTACAGGACTTAAAGGAGACTTGTAATAGATACTGACCACTGCAGACCGGGAACACCCCACAAGAGCTGCAGTTTTGGAGATGCTCTGATCCAGTGGTCTAGCCATCACAATTTGGCCCTTGTCAAACTCGCTCAAATCCTTACACTTGTCCATTTTTCCTGCTTCTAACACATCAACTTTGAGGACAAAATGTTCACTTGCTGCCTAATATATCCCACCCACTAACAGGTGCCATGATGAGGAGATCATCAGTCTTATTCACCTCACCTCTCAGTGGTCATAATGTTATGCCTGATTGGTGTACACTTCTGGACACTTGTTTCAGATGAGAAAAACCTTTTTATTATTGTGAACTTTACAAATTATTCCAGAGATTTAACTGAACCATTAGTGCATAAGCGAAGGATTTCTTGAGAGTTTGCTACAAGAAAAGTCTTCTGACGATTTTTTTCTTCCACGGCTTACAAGGAAGCGATTTGTGGTTTTATTTAAACATGAAAAAGTCTCTTTAGAGACTGTACAAATTCGGACTTGTGAGATTACTGTGTAAATGTGATCAAATTTGAGCATATCAAAGTGTACAGAAGTTTGTTAATGAAGTATGCTAGATTAGGGTTAAATAATCAAACAAATTTTATTAAGAGAAATGTCTACCTTTGATATTGTCTCTGTAAAACTTGTTGCTCTCCTCCACTGTGCTGAAGCCAGCATACTGTCTAATGGTCCAGGGTCTGTATGTGTACATGGTAGGGTAAGGCCCTCTGGAGTAGGGGAATACACCAGGAAGCTCATCTGGAACCGTCGCCGTGTCAGCCCGAGTGTACACGGGTTTGATGGAGATGCCCTCAGGAGTGTGCCAGATCAAATCTTCTGGGTTTTTCCCTTTCAGCTGTTTCTTGGCCAGAGAGGCCCAAGCCTCGTGAAGCTCAACATCACCTTTGTGTGATATGGATGTGTGAAAGAGTCTGGAGCGGCACGGCTGATCCAGCACTGCAGGCGCAGAGCCGGACACGGCCAGCAGACGCTTAGCCGCCAGAGAGGCGCATGCTTTTCCTGCTGTCAACATGCTGTGTCTATGGACGCTGGCTTAGTCACTCATGACACACCTGAGGATGACAGTCAAATTGTTAAAATGATTGGTTAAATGTTTATATTAAATATATGTGATGTTTTTAAGACAGTTTAGTGTTAATGGTGTGCTGAGAATGTATTTAGACATAGAGGTTACATCTAATTGTTTAATGTATTGTGAAAAGACCCAAGGCCTACACTTCTAACACTTCCTACACACTAACTGCAATCTCTGCTACTTAAAACATGCCACACAGGTGCACACTGGATGCATGCAATTACTGAATCTAGCACATCTGTCCAGTTCATTAATAGTGTTTTGGCAGATGTGTGCAGCAAACATATAACAGCCTACAAATACATGCAACAGTCCTGATCAAGAGATGATCAGGAGATGAGTTTACAAAGCAAACTGCCATAACCAAGTTTATATAAACAACAATATATGCAAGTGGACACACAGCATCAGTTGTATGACTGACAATCTATTAAACGTATCTACTGGCAACTTCAGTGGAAGTCAAGTGCCATTTGATTTCCACTGAAATCGCTCATATCACTCAGTTGGTATCATCATTGGTTAGTCTCACTGAGAAGAGATATAATTCGTATCACTTGGCCACAGGACTAAGTGGATAGATGTCCAGCAGCTGTGTGAGATGTCATTAAGAGTCTATACAGTAGTGAGACGTTTTATTAAGAGTCTATACAGTAGTGAGACGTCTTGTTAAGGGTCTATACAGTAGTGAGACGTCATTAAGAGTCTATACAGTAGTGAGACGTCTTGTTAAGGGTCTATACAGTAGTGAGACGTCATTAAGAATCTATACAGTAGTGAGACGTCTTATTAAGGGTCTATACAGTAGTGAGACGTCATTAAGAGTCTATACAGTAGTGAGACGTTTTATTAAGAGTCTATACAGTAGTGAGACGTCTTGTTAAGGGTCTATACAGTAGTGAGACGTCATTAAGAGTCTATACAGTAGTGAGACGTCTTGTTAAGGGTCTATACAGTAGTGAGACGTCATTAAGAATCTATACAGTAGTGAGACGTCTTATTAAGGGTCTATACAGTAGTGAGACGTCTTATTAAGCGTCTATACAGTAGTGAGACGTCATTAAGAGTCTATACAGTAGTGAGACGTCATTAAGAGTCTATACAGTAGTGAGACGTCTTATTAAGAGTCTCTACAGTAGTGAGACGTCATTAAGAGTCTATACAGTAGTGAGACGTCATTAAGAGTCTATACAGTAGTGAGACGTCTTATTAAGAGTCTATACAGTAGTGAGACGTCTTATTAAGAGTCTATACAGTAGTGAGACGTCTTATTAAGAGTCTATACAGTAGTGAGATGTCATTAAGAGTCTATACAGTAGTGAGACGTCTTATTAAGGGTCTATACAGTAGTGAGACGTCTTATTAAGGGTCTATACAGTAGTGAGACGTCTTATTAAGAGTCTATACAGTAGTGAGACGTCATTAAGAGTCTATACAGTAGTGAGACGTCATTAAGAGTCTATACAGTAGTGAGATGTCATTAAGAGTCTATACAGTAGTGAGATGTTATTAAGAGTCTATACAGTAGTGAGACGTCTTATTAAGAGTCTATACAGTAGTGAGACGTCATTAAGAGTCTATACAGTAGTGAGACGTCATTAAGAGTCTATACAGTAGTGAGACGTCATTAAGAGTCTATACAGTAGTGAGACGTCTTATTAAGAGTCTATACAGTAGTGAGACGTCATTAAGAGTCTATACAGTAGTGAGACGTCATTAAGAGTCTATACAGTAGTGAGACGTCATTAAGAGTCTATACAGTAGTGAGATGTCATTAAGAGTCTATACAGTAGTGAGATGTCATTAAGAGTCTATACAGTAGTGAGATGTCATTAAGAGTCTATACAGTAGTGAGATGTTATTAAGAGTCTATACAGTAGTGAGATGTTATTAAGAGTCTATACAGTAGTGAGACGTTTTATTAAGAGTCTATACAGTAGTGAGACGTCTTATTAAGAGTCTATACAGTAGTGAGACGTCTTATTAAGAGTCTATACAGTAGTGAGATGTCATTAAGAGTCTATACAGTAGTGAGATGTCATTAAGAGTCTATACAGTAGTGAGATGTTATTAAGAGTCTATACAGTAGTGAGACGTCTTATTAAGAGTCTATACAGTAGTGAGATGTCATTAAGAGTCTATACAGTAGTGAGATGTCATTAAGAGTCTATACAGTAGTGAGACGTCTTATTAAGAGTCTATACAGTAGTGAGATGTCATTAAGAGTCTATACAGTAGTGAGATGTCATTAAGAGTCTATACAGTAGTGAGACGTCTTATTAAGAGTCTATACAGTAGTGAGATGTCATTAAGAGTCTATACAGTAGTGAGACGTCTTATTAAGAGTCTATACAGTAGTGAGACGTCATTAAGAGTCTATACAGTAGTGAGACGTCTTATTAAGAGTCTATACAGTAGTGAGACGTCATTAAGAGTCTATACAGTAGTGAGACGTCTTATTAAGAGTCTATACAGTAGTGAGATGTCATTAAGAGTCTATACAGTAGTGAGACGTCTTATTAAGGGTCTATACAGTAGTGAGACGTCTTATTAAGAGTCTATACAGTAGTGAGACGTCTTATTAAGAGTCTATACAGTAGTGAGACGTCTTAAGAGTCTATACAGTAGTGAGACGTCATTAAGAGTCTATACAGTAGTGAGACGTCATTAAGAGTCTATACAGTAGTGAGACGTCATTAAGAGTCTATACAGTAGTGAGACGTCTTATTAAGAGTCTATACAGTAGTGAGACGTCATTAAGAGTCTATACAGTAGTGAGACGTCATTAAGAGTCTATACAGTAGTGAGACGTCTTATTAAGAGTCTATACAGTAGTGAGACGTCATTAAGAGTCTATACAGTAGTGAGACGTCATTAAGAGTCTATACAGTAGTGAGATGTCATTAAGAGTCTATACAGTAGTGAGATGTCATTAAGAGTCTATACAGTAGTGAGATGTCATTAAGAGTCTATACAGTAGTGAGATGTTATTAAGAGTCTATACAGTAGTGAGATGTTATTAAGAGTCTATACAGTAGTGAGACGTTTTATTAAGAGTCTATACAGTAGTGAGACGTCTTATTAAGAGTCTATACAGTAGTGAGACGTCTTATTAAGAGTCTATACAGTAGTGAGATGTCATTAAGAGTCTATACAGTAGTGAGATGTCATTAAGAGTCTATACAGTAGTGAGATGTCATTAAGAGTCTATACAGTAGTGAGATGTTATTAAGAGTCTATACAGTAGTGAGACGTCTTATTAAGAGTCTATACAGTAGTGAGATGTCATTAAGAGTCTATACAGTAGTGAGACGTCATTAAGAGTCTATACAGTAGTGAGACGTCTTATTAAGCGTTTATAAACAAACAGTTTCTAAAGTAAAGCAGTTGAGTCAGGTGATACAGGTAGCAGCTCACCAGCGAACTACACAGCTCAGACATCACCACGATAATGTTTTATTTATTATACCGGTTATACCACTGACTGTTTAACTCAAAGCAGACTGCTGAAGGTGTTAAAAGCAGATAATAATAATAATAATAATAATAATAATAATAATGACGATGTTAACTGACCTTGTGCACGTCTGTTACGTTCCAAGCAGGCAGGCGGGAGCAGAGCGGTTCAGCCAATCACATTGAGCAACAACTTAAAACCGACAAATCAGAAACGTCCCAACGAAACGGCCCTAAATTGATATCGCCCAATTAGAGACGAGTTACCAGAAACACTTACCCGGATGTGCAACACAAAATGACACCCGCGAGTTTGGTGCTGCTAAATTTACGTTCCGCTTTTATCAGTTCCGTAGGTTCACACAGCGCCACAAGGTGGCGATACATAGTACACTATATTGCCAAAAGTTTTGGGACACCCCTCCAAATCATTGAATTTTCAGAGGTCCCCTCTGGCCCCTTAGTTCCAGTGAAAGGAACTCTTAATGCTTCAGCATAACAAAACATTTTGGATAATTTCATGTTCCCAACTTTGTGGGGACAGTTTGGGGATGACCCCTTCCTGTTCCAACATGACTGCACACTAGTGAACAATGCAAGGTCCATGGATGAGTGAGTTTGGTGTGGAGGAACTTGACTGGCCTGCACAGAGTCCTGACCTCAACCCGATAGAACACCTTTGGGATGAATTAGAGCGGAGACTGAGAGCCAGGCCAAAACTGGGACGTCTGCGTTTACATGCACATGAATGTAATATGGAGTTGTCCCACCCTTAACAGCTATAACAGCTTCACCTTTTCTAGGAAGGCTTTCCACAAGGTTTAGGAGTGTGTTTATGGGAATTTTTGACCATTCCTCTTGAAGCTCATTTGTGAGGTCAGGCACCGATGTTGGACAAGAAAGTCCAGCTCACAGTCTCTGCTCTAATTCATCCTTAGAAATTGTCCAAACTGTCTTGATATGCTGAAGCATTAAGAGTTCCTTTCACTGAAACTAAGGGGCCAAGCCCAACCCCTGAAAAACAATAGATAGACAGACAGATTAGATAGATAGATAGATAGATAGATAGATAGATAGATAGATAGATAGATAGATAGATAGATAGATAGATAGATAGATAGATAGATAGATAGATAGATAGATAGATCTACTTTATTCATCTCAATGGGAAATTTACAAGTAAAAGTACAAGTACTCAGGAATTTGGATATATTCTGAATAGTAAAACATTAGTGCCCACTACACAAAATGTAACAAGACATTGTACACTCTTAAGAAAAAAAGACTTGCTTCAAAGAGTTCCAAATATTATTATATTTATTAAGAGTCAGTTGATAAAATATTCAAAGAAGCAAAGCACTCCATAGTACAGTGTTCAGTTGGTTCCAGGCATAGGCAAGGGTTTGTGAACTCCTTTTATACTTGCAGCAAATTTTATAAGGGATACATATATAAAATATCACTAAGTACAGCAACATGATTATTGTTTCATATGTATTTAGCTGGACATAGTTATATCAAAAGTGGCAATGCAGATAGTGGTGGTTAATGCCCCTTAATATACAGAAGAGCAGAGCTGTCACTTCTATTACACCATGCTTCTGCTTCAAACACAGTAAGGCAGTGGTTCCAATCCAAATCTGAAAGTAATGTTATACTGATTTATTAATTCTATGTAATGTTCAAAAGAAAAATGAATAGGACATTGCTTATAAGCGAACTAGGGTTGTAGTGTTTCACATGTTTAAAATGAGCTAGGTCAAATATGCAGCACATCGCAGGCGACGAAGACGAGGATATTCCGAGTGTGTAGTTTGAGACCCTAAGGAAGCATTTCCATGATGGGGCAGAGGGTTAGAGTTTCTTCCTTCTGAAGAGGAGGATTCACTCCAGCTTTAGCAGCTCCACATCAAATATGAGTGTGGCGTTAGGAGGGATGACCCCAGGGTGCCCTGTGGCTCCGTATGCCATATCTGGAGTGCAGGTGATCTTCGCCCGCTGGCCTAGGCTCATCTGAGAAAGAAGTCAGAGGTTAATACAGAACGTTGAACACTGTCTGTTTGATACGATCACTTCATTTATATGAATAGCAAGGTAATGAGATACACACACACACACACACACACACAGATATTTTGCATTACCTGTGCAACACCTTCCTCCCAGCCTTTGATGACTTCCTGCCGTCCGATTTTGAATTTGAAGGGCTTGTTTCTGTCTCGTGAGGAGTCGAACTTTTTACCGTTCTGCAACATTCCTGCAGATATGCAACAGAATACTTAGCGATAAATATCATACATCACCAAATATTCAATTCAATTTTATTTGTATGGCACTTTTAACAATGGACATTGTCTCAAAGCAGCTTTACAGAACATAAGAAACATAGTAAGCAACCCTGAGGTAACTGTGGCAAGAAAAAACTCCCTTAGACGGTAAGAGGAAGAAACCTTGAGAGGAACCAGACTCACAAGGGAACCCTTCCTCATTTGGGTGACAGCGGAGAGTGTGATTATAAATTATTATAAACACCAGAGGATGTGATTATGAACAATGTCCTTTCTACAGTCATGTACAGTCAGTTGTGGGATGTAGATAACAGCATATGTAGAATGTTTGTGTGTGTATTAGTTAGGAGGTTGCTGTCATCCTTAAAGTCCACATATGGACGGCATCTTTGATTTGAAAGATGTACAATGTGAATAGATCGTTGCTTTAAATACAACATAAATAGCATTCTGTATATTATTTACATAAAATATGACAGGTTATTTGTAAGAACACAAAAGAAAACACTTAATCTTAATCGTATAAACAAAGTTGGGGGATTTCACAAAAAATAAAGCTGAACTTTTAGCGTTCCTATTGTGATAGCAAACATTTCCTTTAATATTACGTGAAACCGCGGTTATTCATCATTGTTTGCTTAACATACATGTGCCCTAAGCTGTTTCTCTGTAACCTTAAGACAAAAACAGGTCACAGAAGTGCAGTATATAAAAAGAGCTGTTAAACAAAATCTTTTGTTTTGTACTGAGGAAGCTGTCTAAGTGTCTTTTGTTCTCTTAAGTGTCTTGCTTGGAAACAATGCTGGTTTGCTCATACGGCCAACATCCATTTATTTTTTTTAGGGGTGAAATAAGAAACACATTCCACCGTGGAATATTGCTTTTCTCAGTTGCTTTTACCCCCTAAGTAAAGTGCATGAAATAAACTGACTCAGTGCATTTATCAAAATGACTAAAATACAAAGAATGAGCCAATAACACCCGACTGGCTCCAAGAAACTAAACACTGTCCGCTTATCTAAATCTCCAGAGGCCTTGAATCGCTCATGATCCGAATGAAAAAAAAAAAGAAAAAGAATGTGGAATGTGAAACCATGGCCTAATTCAGGAGATTATTTTTATTGGTTTTATGTAGGCCACCTTGTACCAGCATTTATATTACAAGGAACAGAACAGAGAGGCTGGAAAGCACAGGCAAAATACTGTACACGGTTCACATCTTGGGGTTCTGCTTGGTTTCGGTGAGTAGAAGGAAACCAGAGAACCCAGAGGAAGCCATCACAATCACCCGAGCTCAGGACTGAAACCCCCAAATCACAGGGAGAACATATAAACTCCACTTTAGGATTGCAGTGGTTCGAAAAGGCTTTCGAAAAGGTTGCATGAAAGAAATTTGCAATCTCACCAGACGTTATAATAAAACCAGTTTGGTTATTTAAGGAGACTGCATACAAGAAAAAGCCCCCAAACCCACGGAGTATAGTGGTGGATGATGAATGCTAGACAGGCATAATATTAGGACAAATGGCTAGTCTGTCCTTTTCGGAGAGAGCGGATAATGGTGGCAATTTGAAGCACGCACTGGATAACCCAGTAAAGAGCTCCTGTAATATAACTAAACTGCAGCGACCCCAAAATCTATGCTGCGCTGGTTCACTTTGCTGTTCTGCAGAAACTTAGTGAAGCGCCTTGTACAGTACTGCGTCTACTCTTTCACTCTATACTTAGAAAGATCTAGTGCTTCTAGGAAGACCACTTTGCCAAGATAGCTTCATACAGTCTGAGCGACTGAATAAGTCAGCGCCTGATTATATAGGTGTTTACCATCTGTTCATCTCATTAAAAGAAATTACGCTAGAGTGTCCTACTCTTGAGCAGCAAGAGTACAGCAAGATACAGCTGATCCTCAGAAGCTGCTTGAGAACCACTTACAGGTTTAGTTACTGAAATCTTCATCACTCATGAGACTCGCAAGAAAAACTGCTTTGTGACCCGAAGCTACTCCACACTCCTACAATCAGAATGCACACTTTAAAGCTGGTCTTTCCTCACTGTAAAAAATGCGTGGCCTCTCTTTACGCTAAACCTACAGAGCCACTTGAGCTTTGAGAGATGTCAGTGGTAGGTGGGAGGTCCGTGTGCACTGTGGCGCTATTTTTATTCCTGTTTACAGTATCTGTCCAGCAGAGCCAGCAGCCGGTCTTCCCAAACCATGTAACCAGATCACAGCATAGGCAAAGCTGTAAGACTAAACATAACACTAAAACAGACCAAATTTGCCCAAAAATCCAGTCAAGAGCAAAGGCTGTATGTACGTTTTAGAAATAAAATGCAAAATATCAATTAAATTAGGACTGTACAGAGAATAAAGACATGAAAATGTACAATGGAAGAAATCAGTTGCAATCAATTAAATTATTATAAATATATTAATATTATAATAAATAAATAAATAAATAAATAAATACAATCAAATTATACCCAAAATAACTTTTTTAATTATTAAAAAAAATAATTACAATTAAATTATACCCAAAATCAGCTTTGTCTTTAAATATACTGATTATGTGTTTGGTTCCTACAGCACTAACAAAGTTTCCTTATAATACAACATAACCAGATACAGAGACATCATGCAAAAAAAAAGCCTGCATGGGGCCTGTGCATTCTTAGTAATAATATTAATAGAGCTGACAGAGCCACAAGAGCACTGATGATTTCCTGAGCTCCCAAAATAAAGCACAGCGAGAGTGGGCTAATTGATTTGTTCTGCCTGACCGGGTTAGGGAAATGGAGGCGTGCACTGGGGCTGTCGAGGCCAAGGACTAATTTAGGAAGTGGCTAAAGATAAAAAAAACATCCTGTTTTACTTGGCTCGGGAATATCTGGGGAGAAAAGTTCAATGCTAAAAAGCAAATTGATACTTCTTCACGTGATTCTTCATGAATTTTGACGTTATCTCCCAAGATTTAGAATTGTGTAGTGTAACATCGTTGTTTTCTAACACATCAGAGTCACAAACTCACTAGATCTGTAAGCAGAAATGTGCTATCTTGGAGTTCAGGAAACATAAACGGGACACTCCCTGAGAATTCTGTACTAATGCTCTCCATTTGCACGGAATTAATGCACTCAGCTGTCTATGACGCCAGAGAGCCATTAAGTGGACAGCAGATTATTTGAATTAGACTGTGATATTATCATTTATACATTCTGTGTCAGGTTTAAGACTTTAACAGGTTTTGATACTTTAACATTAGGAGGTTTAAAACACAGCACTATATAATGTGAAATTTGTTAGCTCAGTATTAGATAGAGACTTTTCAATTGGCTGGACACAAGAAAGCAGCAGATTGCAGCAAATCTAATCACATACAATTTCAGAATATGCTAAATATTAAAAATAAATAAATAAATAAATAAAGGACAGGTTTTCTTTAATAACAGTTCATGTCTGGAAATTGGGCCAGTAGCTGATGACAGCATGGTGCAGGAGCATCAGAAACGGAGATTTCAGTCTGGTTTCAGCTCTCACCCCTTTCAGTCTTAGCTCTCACAATAGGGTCACAGCTGCACTGCAGACATCAACAAGCCAAAGCTGCAGTCTCTAATATAGAACTACATGACTGCATCAAGGAGGCATGCCACAGTGATGTATAGAAATGCAGGCAGTTTCACTTTTTGACTGATGCTGGTTGCAAAATGCAGGCAAAAGGAAAAGAGAAGTTGCTCTGTTGCAAATAATTCATGTGATAACCGGAAAGCAATTTCTGCAGCTGAATTCTGGCTAAAACAAACAATAACGCACATTTGGGCTTTGACTACAATTGTGTTTTTGTGCCTATAATATGCTTTAGGGAAATATAAATCTATTGCCCCGAACAATACAGCCTGTTTAACTGTGAAAATGGCAGCAGGCTGTATGATGAAATACCAGTACTGAGAGATATAGACATACACTATGTTGCCAAAAGTATTTGCTCACCTGCCTTGACTCACATATCAACTTAAGTGACATCCCATTACTAATCCATAGGGTTCAATATGACATCGGTCCACCCTTTGCAGCTATAACAGCTTCAACTCTTCTGGGAAGACTGTCCACAAGGTTTAGGAGTGTGTTTATGGGAATTTTTGACCATTCTTCCAGAAGCGCATTTGTGAGGTCACACACTGATGTTGGACGAGAAGGCCTGGCTCTCAGTCTCCGCTCTAATTCATCCCAAAGGTGTTCTATCGGGTTGAGGTCAGGACTCTGTGCAGGCCAGTCAAGTTCATCCACACCAGACTCTGTCATCCATGTCTTTATGTGGTGCACAGTCATGTTGGAAGAAGAAGGGGCCAGCTCCAAACTGTTGGGAGCATGGAATTGTCCAAAATGTCTTGGTATGCTGAAGCATTCAGAGTTCCTTTCACTGGAACTAAGGGGCCAAGCCCAGCTCCTGAAAAACAACCCCACACCATAATCCCCCCTCCACCAAACTTTACACTTGGCACAATGCAGTCAGACAAGTACCGTTCTCCTGGCAACCGCCAAACCCAGACTCGTCCATCAGATTGCCAGATGGAGAAGCGCGATTCGTCACTCCAGAGAACGCGTCTCCACTGCTCTAGAGTCCAGTGGCGGCGTGCTTTACACCACTGCATCCGACGCTTTGCATTGCACTTGGTGATGTATGGCTTGGATGCAGCTGCTCGGCCATGGAAACCCATTCCATGAAGCTCTCTGCGCACTGTTCTTGAGCTAATCTGAAGGCCACATGAAGTTTGGAGGTCTGTAGCGATTGACTCTGCAGAAAGTTGGCGACCTCTTCGCACTATGCGCCTCAGCATCCGCTGACCAGTTTACGTGGTTTACCACTTCGTGGCTGAGTTGCTGTCGTTCCCAAACACTTCCACGTTCTTATAATACAGCTGACAGTTGACTGTGGAATATTTAGGAGCAAGGAAATTTCACGACTGGATTTGTTGCACAGGTGGCATCCTATCACAGTTCCACGCTGTAAAAACAGTCTGCATGCCTAGGTGCTTGATTTTATACACCTGTGGCCATGGAAGTGATTGGAACACCTGATTCTGATTATTTGGATGGGTGAGCGAATACTTTTGGCAATATAGTGTAGATTAATGGTCTTATTTATTTATTTAGCAGTTCCTCTGAGACAGTCAATGTGTTGATGTCTTTCAGTGCAATAGGAGTAGATAAAGTGAATCATTTTTTCTTCTGTCGGAGTAAACAGATTTTAATAATAAACTTCTATCTTTACTTGTGATTTATGTACACTGAACAGCCATAACATTATGAGCACTGACAGGTGAAGTAAATAACAGTGATGATCTCCTCATCATGGCACCTGTTAGTGGGTGGGATATATTAGGCAGCAAGTCAACATTTTGTCCTCAAAGTTGATGTGTTAGGAGCAGGAAAAATGGACAAGTGTAAGGATTTGAGCGAGTTTGACAAGGCCAAATTGTGATGGCTAGACCACTGGATCAGAGCATCTCCAAAACTGCAGCTCTTGTGGGGTGTTCCCGGTCTGCAGTGGTCAGTATCTATTAAAAGTGGCCCAAGGAAGGGACAGTGGTGAATCAGCGACAGGGTCATGGGCGGCCAAGGCTCATTGATGCAACTGGGGAGTGAAGGCTGGACTGTGTGGTCTTATCCATCAGATGAGCTACAGTTGCTCAAACTGCTGAACAAGTTAATGCCGGTTCTGACAGAGAGGTTTTAGAATATTCAGTGCATCACAGTTTGTTGCGTATGGAGCTGCATAGCCGCAGACCAGTCAAGACGCCCATGCTGACCCCTGTGCACCACAGAAAGCACCAACGATGGGCACATGAGCATCAGAACTGGACCACAGAGCAACGGAAGAAGGTGGCCTGGTCTGATGAATCACGTTTTCTTTTACATCACGTTGATGGCCGGGTGCGCGTGCGCCGTTTACCTGGGAAACACATGGCACCAGGATGCACTATGGGAAGAAGACAGGCCGGTTGAGGCAGTGTCATGCTTTGGGCAATGTTCTGCTGGGAAAGACCTTGGGTCCTGCCATCCATGTGTATGTTACTTTGACACATACCACCTACCTAAGCAATGTTACAGACCATGTACACCCTTTCATGGAAACGGTATTTCCTAACGGGTGTGGCCTCTTTCAGCAGGATAATGTGCCTTGCTGCAAAGCAAAAATGGTTCAGGAATGGTTTGATGAGCACAACAATGAGTTTAAGGTGTTGACTTGGCCTCCAAATTTCTCAGATCTCAATCCAATCGAGCATCTGTGGGATGTGCTGAACAAACAAGTTTGATCCATGGAGGCCCCACCTTGCAACTTAAACAATCTGCTGCTAAAATCTTTGTGCCAGATACCACAGCACACCTTCAGGGACCGAGTGGAGTCCATGCCTCGATGGCTCAGGGCTGTTTTGGCAGCAAAAGGGGGACCAACACAATATTAGCCAGGTGGTCATAATGTTATGGCTGATCAGTGTATGCGCAAAAGAGAAATGTATTTCTGTTCTGGAAAACCTTTAGAGCTCATAATTCATTCAGTAGATGTCAATGTGAAGGGTTTTTCCGTCCACCAGACAAACAGTATCAAGTAGCCGGTGCTTGTTGCCAGAGTTCCTTGCCCATCATTTGTTGCCAATTTCTGAGACTGTACAGTTTCCATCAAAAACAATATGAGTAAGCCTCCCAAGTGGCGCAACTGTGAAGCATTTACAGCCAGAGAACAAACTCTGAGTGGAAGGGATGGCATACTCTCTCCTCTCTCAATCACAGTGACACTAGCCCAGGGTGACTATGAGCTCATGCATGTGGAAATGGGAATGGATAGCGCTTTCCCTTTGAGTGTGTTAAAGTCAGAGTGTTATACATCCATCCCAAAAACATGGTAGCTGCCTGATGATTGGGACGCCTAACTGATGGGTGGGAAGTGGGAAAGTTTGTTTTTTTGTTTGGTTTATAAGAAATGTGAACTGGACACTGGGTAAAATGATGAATTTATTTCTGAATCACATTGTATTTTTTAATGAGTGGGTTATACTTTTATGAAATTAAAGTTTCCCTAAACATGGTCTGTGCAGAGTGCTCCCCAAGTCTGCTTGGGGTTCCTCCAGGAGTTTTTGGTTTTTCACAAAAACTGTCATGTAGGTAAACTGGCTAAGATAAAAAACGCCCCTATGTGTAAAGGTGTTTGTGAATGTGTGTGGATCTCTGAGAAAAGCCTCCTGGGTGAAGCTCCATCAGGGGCATTAATACTGTCCAGAAATGAAAATAGTTAATTCATTTAACACTTTTCTTGGTCACTATATAATCCATAATGAGGTTCACATCATTATTTATCGTTCATTATTATTATTCTAATGGAAATAGTTGCAGGCGTGTTCAAATTAAGTGTTAATGTTTGTGATCATCGGATTACTCAGTGCTTAAGGTTCTGTCGTGACTGTGGGGTTGTGAATTCAGATCTCAGAGAGCCACTGTGCTGAGCACACTTACACAAGTCCATCAACAACAATACACAATAAAAACCGCTCTTAAAGCATTCTAAGCTTCTGAACAAAAAAATCACAGCATCTGCTTTGCATTAAATTGTATTCAGGAAGCAATAAGCTGATATTGTGCGTTAAACGTGCCTGCCATTTTATACTTTCCCATGGTTCATGAAAAGATTCATCTTTCAGTACAAATTAATTACTGGCCAGATTGTTTGCTTTGGGGAAAGAAAAAAAAAACAATAGGGACTGAGGAAAAGCTTGGTAGTGTGCGATAACAAAGTAACTGCAGTTTATTGCAGAGTTATCAAACAAATGCATTTAGATACACAAGGGGGGAAAGACGTTAAGCAAACTGAGCCAAAAAGTTGTTATCAACATCCTGTTTCCTGTCTGTGTAACCTGGGTGTCTAGGAGTTAGGACTCAGAGAAACATGGAAATTCCGAAAGCAGTGAGGGAAATAATAATTACCTATATAATGCACTACACAGGTCTGTCCCTTCTTTGGAAAGGTTCTCCCTGTAGAGACAAAAAAAAAGTGAATGAAAGTGTGAGTAAATAGCGCAGGAAATGAATGACATGATTAAAATTACAGTCTCGTGCTTCCTGTAGATCAGTCAACTGAGACAAAGGCCATTTCATCAGCATAGCACAGTACAGTAATGATACGTATTACAGTCTGGACAAGTACACTTAAGTATGCATGCATATGGCTGGTAATATCAAATGTACTGCCACCTGGTTACTCTGTGGGACAGAGAGGCATTCATGCTGCATGACTGCAGGCTTCAGGGAGGAGGGGGGAGGATTCGTGAGATAAGATTTCAGTTCAGTCCAGACCACAGCATGCTGAAGCAACCAGCTTGAGAGTAAATGAGATATTACCCGCTACTTCATAGATTCTACACTACTGACGTGTAGGTCTTAATGTTTCATAGTTCTTTTATATCACTTTGCTATTTTTCTGTTATCATCCCTTGACTTAATGGAAATTTTCATGTTTTTGGCCCAGTGATATGATTAAAGAAATGAGTCCATTTATGGCCTTACCTTCATCGTCATTTTAGGAATGTTGTAGTATGTGAATGTGTGTGATTACCAATAACCCAAGTTGTTGGGACAGTGAATAAACAGTTATTCTAAACATATTTGTGATTTTTATTTTTTAGTCAGAGACAGTTGTATTGCCATTCCATGTTGCTTTAGCAACAGCACAAGTTTTTCGTTCTTTTCTGTGTCAAAATTGTTGCCTGTGGTAATCCCACATATAGTTCAAGTCAGAAGAAAGAAACAAAAAATATAATCTCTATTAACACTACTAAATATGGCCATCTGTGTGTTTAAAACCTGTGTTTAAAATATTACCTTTTAAGTACACAATGTCACATATTCAAAAAGCATACTGTTGAATATTGGATCATATGATTACCATCATATTTTCGAACCGTTCTACTGGTATCATCTGGTAGATACTGGTAGATCGAACCGCTCTATAGTGTGTATGCATATGCAAACAGTGCATGCAAGATAGTTTTCGTACCCCTTTACTTTATCCTCATTTTATAACATCACAGCTTTCCTTTAGAATGATTACATTTATGTTTTTCATCATCTGCAAAAAAAAATACTCATATACAGTCATATACAGTTTTTGTACATAAACCTAAAATGCTGAAATATTACATTTACATAAGTATTAAGACCCACTCGAAATTAACACTGAACTCAACACAGGTGCTTTCCGATTCTATTAATCATCCTTGAAATATGTGTACAACTTGAATAAAGCTAACTAAAGCCACACATCTAACAGTCCATATCAGAACAAAAAATAAACTGAATTAATTATTTGTAGACCTCCAAGGCTTTGAATTTTTTCAAAGCAGACTTTTCTGCAGCTTTGGTGGACTGGAAGAACAAAGTGGCTTAAATCATTCCTAATTTAAGGATACTTCCTAGTATTGAGCAAGCAGAGGAAGGAGGCTTTGTTCATGCAGGTGACCAAGATCCTGAAGGTGACTTTGATGGATCACCAGGTCCTGATTGGAGAAATATACAACCATCTCCGACCAGACAAAAATGACTCCTCAGTTAAAGGCATACAACGCCATGCCTCAACTTTACCAAAAGTCATCTAAAGTACTCTCAGACCATAAGAAACGAGACTGGCCATTGAGACTGACAAACAAGGAAACTAAGCAGCACACCGAGGTGCAGTGGCAGCTCCATATCAAAACTGACTGAGCTTCACAGGTTCTGTAGAGAATTGAATGGGAGAAGCTTCCCATTTCCTGGTGTAACATCATACCCAATAAGACTGTAAATGCTGCCAAAGTGGCTGTAAATACTTGAGAAAATGTTAATTTTGATGTAAAGAATATGCAATCAATTTTAGAACTTGGTTGTCATGTAATAAAATGAGGAGTATTTTCTATATACATTGTACACAATGAGGGGTGACAAATTTATGGAAGTCTTAGTAAGGTGTTTAGCCACCACAAGTCCCCAGAACAGGTTTAATGCATCTTGGTATTGAGATATTCCCTTAATTTGGTGTTTTCAAGGTAGTGTTGGAGGGTGCTTTGAAAAATGCTGGTCAACGATCTATCATAGGTCAACAAAGTTGAGATCTGTTGACTAAGGCCAGCATACACCATGTTACACCATGTTCAGACTCATTACAACATTCCTTTGTGCCCTGTGGATTGTCATCCTGATAAGAGGCCAGTCCCATCAGGACAAAAATATTTCATCAAAGGTAAAGATGATCAGTCAGAATAACTGTATTGAATTATAGTAACACTTCGCCTAACACTGCCCACTATATCTTAACAGAGTCATAGTATTTTTTTTCCTTTTGCTTATGTTAATAACAAATAATTGTGGTTTTATTTTGTATCCAATTTTCAGACCCAAGTTCTGACAGCTGATACCAGGCACTGATCGACAATCGACTGACTCTGTAAACCTATGTTTCAGACAATGTGAAAAATCAAGGTCATGATATTGATGTGATTTAAGTAAAAAGCTTTGTTATGTTCTACATCTGCATGGTGTCAGCAAACATCACATACATTTACATTTCTGGCATTTGGCAGACATCCTTATTCAGAGCGAATTACAATTGATGTCATTTTATAGACCTGAGCAAATTAGGGTTAAGGGCCTTGCTCAGGGGCCCAGCAGTAGCAGATTGGTTGTGGATCTAGGATTCAAACTCAAAACCTTTTGCTCACTTTAACCACTAAGCTACCACATCCCCTAGCCCCCACTTCAGAAACAGCTCAGTCTAACTGGCTACCAGCTGCCATGTTTTGTTAAACTGGTAGACTATGTTTGCCGTATGGTACATTATATAACTGGCTCTGCCTGCGTTCTGGCAGCTGGTGGCCAGTGAGACCAAGCACAAGTTTCAGCAGGGAAAATATCCCCTTCCTGGGTTAAAGTGGGTGTGTTAGATGAGCTAAAATACTGTGAGAAAAACTGTTCAGGACAGAGGGTACTGTTCCAGGACCAGGCTTGTGAACCTGTCCCACAGTGTCAGGTATCAGTTCAGTATATCACTGGTGTGTGTTAACCAGAGTCAAAGTATAGTGATGAAACTGAGAGCAACAAGTGGTGGATTTGGAAAGGCTGTAGTGTGTGTAGCTGTGTGAAGAGGATCCGTTACATTCACGCGTTACATTCACTAGCGTCCCGTTACATCAAACATATCATGCTTTATATTTCACACACACCACTCTGTACTAGATAAATAAATAAATAAATAAATAAATGAATAAAACACAGTCAGACTCTTGTGTAACTGCAGGGTTGCGGATTAGCCCTGCAAAGCCCTGCTGTCTAGACCCGACCAGCCGGAGCCATAACCCGACATTACGACAGCATCGTATTTCTGCTTCAGTTAACGATCCATCATAATCCTTACAATCAAGCCAAATCAGTAAGCAATGGGAGAACGGAAGCAGATAACAGGAGAGGAACAACAGCAGTCTCTGCTTTCTATTTATTGTTAATGTGCCTCGTTAATTCTCTGGCTAGACTGAGCAAAGAAAATATATCCTGCCTTGTAACCCAATCTGGCTGGATGAAATGACTTCAACCCGGCTGTTATAATAGTCATCATTCATTCATGCATTTATTCATTCATTCAGCTTAGATTTAACTGTAAGTGAGCTATAGAAGTGCTACATAAGCAAAAGAATGGGAATGTCTTGCTGAACCCGGCTGTTGCTGTGAGAGCCAGGGGTAAGGGGGTAAGGCTGTCTGCTCGCTGCAGGGCGTCCGAAAGGGTTCAATTAAATATTTTATATAGTTATTATAGAGTCACTTACCGTCGCCTGGAGATATCGTTTCAACTTCTACACCCATGTCGATATACTCTGTTGGTTTGAGTGTAAATGAACAGCAGAGGAGAGCAGGTATGCTGGCTGCTGCTGCTGCTGCTGCTGGTGGTGGTGATGATGATGATGAGGGACGCGGTGTGGAGCTGCACTCCGCCCACTGGGGGCCGCACCGCGGGGAGAAACCAGCCTGCTGTCTGCTCCAGATAATAATAATAATAATAATAATAATAATAATAATGAGAGAGAACCACTGTACAGCCTGCTGTCCCTCACCTATTGATCCAACACTGTTATTTAAACAATATACCTATATTCTTTAGATTTTATGTTTTGTGTGTGTGTGGGTGTGTGTGTGTGTGTGTGGTGGGGGTAAGTTAGGTTAGGATTTTGTGTTGAAAGTTTGTATACACCGATCAGGCATAACATTATGACCGCCTGTCTAATATTGTGTTGTTCCCCGTCATGTACTGTGTATCCTGACACCTTTCTATGAGAACCAACATTAACTTTTTCAGCAGTTTGAGTAACAGTAGCTCGTCTGTTGGATCAGATCACACGGGCCAGCCTTTACTCCCCACGTGCATCAATGAGCCTTGGTCGCCCATCACAATCTGGCCCTTGTCAAACTCGCTCAAATCCTTACACTTGCCCATTTTTCCTGCTTCTAACACATCAACTGTGAGGATAAAATGTTGACTTGCTGCCTAATATATCCCACCCACTAACAGGTGCCATGATGAGGAGATCATCAGTCTTATTGTCAGTGTTCCTAATGTTATGCCTGAACGGTGTATACACTAGAGATATGGTGCCAGGCTGAAGGCAAAAAGTCTTTACAGGAGGTTAAAGTTAAATTTATGCTAGGAGTTATAGTAATTGTCTCAAGTGCTCTGGGTTTGATTTATAACTTATATTTTAACATATATTTTTTACTGTCTATAAGTGTGGATAGTATGCATAAAAGGTTTAAGTAAAAACAAACAAACAAAAATCAACTGGCTGAACTTTACTGAACTCGTTTTATTTAAACTTTATTTTCTTTAAAAAGCCAATAAATGAGTAAACAAATGAGGAAGCTCACAACAACAACAACAGTTATTATTATTATTGTTGTTGTTGTTGTTGTTGTTATTATTATTATTATAAAAAGAAGAATAGCAGTAATTGTAGAATATTTTAAACTGAAATTTCTGTAATCATAAGCAATCATAATCAAATGTATACGGAACATTTAGCAGCTTGTTTACACAGTAATATGTAAACAGTCGTTTAAGTGGGAAAAACACCAATACCCATAATGCTTTGCTCTGACTTTCCGTTTGTCCAATCCCTTAAATATGTCCGGGTGGAAACATTACACGAGTATAATACTGCTGGTATTTAAGTTGTCTTTTCTTTCAGCATAATGATGGTATGTTTTACTTTTATTACACACAGCCAGTGTATTGTAGCCTGTATGTTTTATAATATTGGAATTTAAATCAGATATTTTATTTCTAATTTCTAACAGCGTTGTTGTTTACACACATGCTTGTTAGCAACGCACCAGAGTAACGGAGAGTAGCTGGCAGGCTGGATTCAGGGTTTAGAACTAATAACTAGTTCAGGGTTTAGAACTAATAACTAGTTCAGGGTTTAGAACTAATAACTAGTTCAGTGTTTAGTACTAATAACTAGTTCAGTCTTTAGAACTAATAACTAGTTCAGGGTTTAGAACTAATAACTAGTTCAGTGTTTAGTACTAATAACTAGTTCAGTCTTTAGAACTAATAACTAGTTCAGGGTTTAGAACTAATAACTAGTTCAGGGTTTAGAACTAATAACTAGTTCAGGGTTTAGAACTAATAACTAGTTCAGTGTTTAGTACTAATAACTAGTTCAGTCTTTAGAACTAATAACTAGTTCAGTGTTTAGTACTAATAACTAGTTCAGTCTTTAGAACTAATAACTAGTTCAGGGTTTAGAACTAATAACTAGTTCAGTGTTTAGTACTAATAACTAGTTCAGTCTTTAGAACTAATAACTAGTTCAGGGTTTAGAACTAATAACTAGTTCAGTGTTTAGTACTAATAACTAGTTCAGTCTTTAGAACTAATAACTAGTTCAGTGTTTAGTACTAATAACTAGTTCAGTCTTTATAACTAATAACTAGTTCAGGGTTTAGAACTAATAACTAGTTCAGTGTTTAGTACTAATAACTAGTTCAGTGTTTAGTACTAATAACTGGTTCAATGTATAGTACTAATAACTAGTTCAGGGTTTAGAACTAATAACTAGTTCAGGGTTTAGAACTAATAACTAGTTCAGGGTTTAGAACTAATAACTAGTTCAGTGTTTAGTACTAATAAGTAGTTCAGGGTTTAGAACCAATAACTAGTTCAGTGTTTAGTACTGATAACTAGTTCAGGGTTTAGAACTAATAACTAGTTCAGGGTTTAGAACTAATAACTAGTTCAGTGTTAGTACTAATAAGTAGTTCAGGGTTTAGAACCAATAACTAGTTCAGTGTTTAGTACTGATAACTAGTTCAGGGTTTAGAACTAATAACTATTTCAGTGTTTAGTACTAATAACTAGTTCAATGTATAGTACTAATAACTAGTTCAGTGTTTAATACTAATAACTAGTTCAGTGTTTAGTACTAATAACTAGTTCAGTGTTTAAAACTAGTAACTAGTTCAGTGTTTAGAACTAATAACTAGTTCAGTGTTTAGTACTAATAACTAGTTCAATGTATAGTACTAATAAGTAGTTCAGGGTTTAGAACTAGTAACTAGTGTTTGTGTATTAAACTTATGTTTTGTAGTTTCACGGCTAAACGTAAGTTGCCTAAAATAAGAAACACAAAATTGTAAATTTAGAGTAGGTTAATCTTTCTTGAAACTAGTAATCTTCGGGGTCATGTCAGATTAATCAGGTCATCCTTGAGCAGGATTAGGGATTTCACATTTCAGTAGCCTAGGGGAAGAGGCTTTAAGTGAGTGTGAGTGTACACCATGCACAACCTTGCTGAGATCTCCATCAGTACTGTCTTGAATAAGTGTACGTTTTGATACATCAGAACTTTTCGTTGATCTTATTTGATTACAATTCTGTTCATCTGACAGAGGCAACAAACATGGAATTAGGAAAAGCTAAACTTCTGAGGACTGGACTCAATACTTTGCACCAAGCCATTCATCCTGTCCATGGGATAGCCTGGACAGATGGGAGGCAGGTTTGCCTCACCTCATTCTACTATGTCGCTGGTGAGCCTAAATTCGGGGACACTAATGTAATTGGACAGTTTGAACATGTCTTTGGACTTATCTGGGGACCTCTGTGTTGTTCTGGTTCTCCTGCTCTGCTGGCGGTGCAGCACAAGAAGCATGTGACGGTGTGGCAGCTTCAGCTAAGTGCCCTCGAGCAGAACAAGCTGCTCTGCACGCAGACATGTGAAATGAGTGAACCTTTCCCATTGCTGTCTCAGGGCTGTGTGTGGCACCCCAGACAAGACATCCTGGCGGTTTTGACTAAGCAGGATGCCTCTGTGCTGTTCTCTGTGCGTGTGGATAACCGGCGCGTGAAGGCAGACATCCGTGGCAGTGGTGTGATCCACTGTGCATGCTGGACTAAAGACGGAACCAGGCTGGTGGTTGCCATTGGTAGCGCTCTTCACTCCTATATATGGAACGACATCCAGAAAAGTCTGGTTGCGTGTACATTTTGCCCTGTTTTTGATGTTGGTGGTTATATCTGTGCCATTGAGTCTATAGATGAGGCTCAAGTGGCTGTTACAACAGAACTGCCTCTAGATAAAATCTGTGGGCTTAATGCAGGTATTGCCTTTGACGTGCCAAATGAATCGAAGCCATCATCATCATCTCATCAGTCTTCTGCTGTCATGTCGGAAGAAGATGTTTGCTCAGAATCTAGGAGAAGGTCTTTTGACTCAGAGCGTTCGCTACCTTTGACCTTCATTTCATCCTCTGGCCCCACTGACCTAACGCACATTCTGGCAAAACACAGAAAGTCAGACCCTAGCCCTTTGATCCACTTGAGGCGGCGAGATCATTTGACAGGATCAGGTCAAGACTCATCACATTTGATTTTGGTCAAGTACGAGCGAAAAGTTACGACCACCAGGAAAGTAAGCATCCCTGGAATTCTAGTTCCTGACATCATGGCCTTTGACCCACAAGGAAACACAGTTGCAGTGGCATCCAATACCTGCAACGTGGTGTTGGTGTACTCCATCATGGCATCCTCCATGCCCAACGTTCAACAGATCCACCTACAGAAGAACGAAAAACCTAAAGGCTTATGCTTTCTCAGCAGCAAGCAAATCCTAGTCATGCTTGGTCGACAGAGGAGCAACGACCCAGCCTTCCTTTCGTCTTCCAACACGGACAAATACGTCCTCAGGCTCGTAGCCCAGGAGCTAGTGTTTGACGAGGACACGACGTCCCCAGTTGTCCAGAAGCCAGAGTCTCCGAATGATCTTCATGAGCTTAGGCGTCATTCAGAAGCCTACGCAAAAGATTTTGCTGTGAAGGACCTTGTTCTTCCAGGAGGATCAGTAATCCTGTCATCAAATATCAGGAAGAAGCTAATTGAGGAAGTGTCTACTTCAGATGTGAGCTCAGTGGACTTCTCAGACAGAGCCACTTCCAGCACGTCCTCCATCACTTTGGAAAACTACGATATGGATCATGTCAATCGCATGACCATACTAGCAGCAGCAAGCCATGAAGCCACTCGACCGACTTCACCTCGATATGCAGTATCGGAAAAGCTGCTGTCTGATTCTCCTCTGCCGAAGAACAGCTGTCATGGTAAAGAGAACAACTCCGATCAACTCGCGCACAACATGGAGAGGATATTAGGCCGCTTTGCCGAGATGCAGCAGTGCCTCTCAGAAATCAAAGACTTCACCAAGAATGGGAAAAAGCTCATGAGCAGCTACCCACCTGCATGTGAGCCACAGTATGTCCATGTTACATGTCAGGTATGACAACAATGCAGTTATTTAGATTTTTCTTTATTATGGTTGAAATTCGAGATACATTTATATCACACTAAGGTTCATTACAACCTACTCTTCTGAAATATTACTTTCATAACACAGACAACCGACACTGTTGCTTACTGTAACAAAAAGCTATTTTTCAACTTGTTCTTGTTTTTCCCTTAATTGAAATGTATAATTGTAGCCTTCGTCTAAGCTGCTTGTTTATGTGATAACGTCTTCAGATATCAGGATGTGATTTGGTCATATCAGACAACCTTACCTGAAAATGTTCTAGAAAACAAATAACACATATCAGAGGAGTTACTGCTCAGCTCTGCTCAGTTATTGATTTCACATTAATTGCTATTAATTCAAAGAGCAATTTTATATTTACGCACCATTAGCACGGCCCTGCAGTTCTTTATTGTCTAAACTCAAGTCATATTGATTTGTTGACCTTGAGAAGACTATTCTGAAATGGTCACTTGAACTTAATCTGCTCGAAGCTGTCGGTTTATTAGAAACAACAAGCTCTAATTACAAGAATTCATCGTTAGATTTCACAATACAGTGAGTACTAGTTAAGTCGAGTTGACTCATTTTGCTTAACACTGTCACTGATGTAGTATAATACACAGCAGTTTATCAGGAATAACACATGGTCTCTTTACTCTTAGGCATTTCTCACATCTTGTGCACATGCAGCATACGAATCTATAGTAAGAAATCAACACTGAAGCATTTCTATATCTCTGCCCTCAGACGCAGCTGTCGGAGAACGTGTACACAGATGAAAGGAGGCTGGTGCTGTTGTGTGAAGGAAGACTCTGTCTCCGAGTCCTGCAGGAGCTCTTCAACCTGACTGTTATGGAGATGATGCAGGGTATGTTCTTGTAATCTCAGATACAAAGTCTTTCCAAGAAAGATTTCTTTAGAATCCCTTCTGGACCCTTCTATGCATTGTATAAAAATGAAGCCAGGAAATATCAAATAATTGGCAGTTATTTACTTAGACTGGTTACATGAGTTTGAAAATAATAAATATATGTAGACTTCATTTACAAGTGCATCTATACACAATTCATACTGGGGAATATTATACTCTAGTGTCTCTTGTATACTGTTGCATTGCTGTCTCATAGCTGTGTGTGTGTGAGAGAGAGAGAGCGTTTGTGTGTGTGTGTGTGTGTGTGTGTGTGAGAGAGAGAGAGCGTTTGTGTGTGTGTGAGAGAGAGAGAGCGTTTGTGTGTGTGTGTGAGGATGCATATGTATGTGCGAGTGTGTGTGTGTGTGAGCGTGCGAGTTTGTGTATTTGTGTGAGAGAGAGAGAGCGTTTGTGTGTGTGTGTGAGGATGCATATGTATGTGCGAGTGTGTGTGTGTGTGAGCGTGCGAGTTTGTGTATTTGTGTGAGAGTTCTTGTGTGTGTGTGTGTGTGAGCATGCGAGTGTGTGTTTGAACTGTGCCCTGAGGTGGACTGGCATCTCAAGAGATCTCAGTAAACTCTCCTGCCATGCCCCCAGTGTTAGTGGGGTAGGCTCTGACCAGGATACCAGGAGTGTGAGAGTGTGAATAGGTTTCAGGTACTTAATTGGCTGTGACGAAAATAGATAAGAGATTATGGACTTTAATCCAATTTAAGGTTTATGTCCAGTTATAGCCTCCCTTGTGAAGTGTGCACTTGGTGGGCCATCCTGTCCATCTGACCTTCTGATCAATCTACTATTTGTGCTGTGACCTCAAGGTATAGTGTAGAATGTATACACTATTAGGTCATAGTGTAGAACTGATGCACTATTAGGTAGTCCATAGTGTAGAATTAGTACATTATTAAGTCACAGTGCAGAATTAATTAATAACTGTGATGAATTAGTGCATTATTAGGTTAAAGTGGAGAATTAGTTCATAGCAATGTTATAGTGTAGAATGAATTCATTATTAGGTTACAGTGTAGAATTAGTACATTATTAGGTTATGGTGTAAAATTAGTAAATAACTGTGTTATGAATTAGTGCATTATTAGGTTACAGTGTAGAATTAGTACATTTTTAGGTTATAGTGTAGAATTAGTGCATTATTATGGTTGTAGTGTAGAATTAGTTCATAACCATGTTATAGTGTAGAACTAGTACATTATTAGGTCATAGTGAAGAATTAGTTCATAACTGTGCTGTAGTGTAGAATTAGTGCATTATTAGGCTATACTGTAGAATTAGTTCATAACCACGTTAGAGTGTAGAATTAGTGCATTATGAGGTCACAGTGTAGAATTAATTCATTATTAGGTTATAGTGTAGAATTAGTTCATAACTGTGCTGTGGTGTCGAATTAGCACACCATTGTGTTGTAGCGTAGAATTAGTGCATTATTACGGTTGTAGTGTAGAATTAGTTCATAACCATGTTATAGTGTAGAACTAGTACATTATTAGGTCATAGTGAAGAATTAGTTCATAACTGTGTTATAGTGTAGAATTAGTGCATTATTAGGCTATACTGTAGAATTAGTTCATAACCACGTTAGAGTGTGGAATTAGTGCATTATGAGGTCACAGTGTAGAATTAATTCATTATTAGGTTATAGTGTAGAATTAGTTCATAACTGTGCTGTGGTGTCGAATTAGCACACCATTGTGTTGTAGCGTAGAATTAGTGCATTATTACGGTTGTAGTGTAGAATTAGTTCATAACCATGTTATAGTGTAGAACTAGTACATTATTAGGTCATAGTGAAGAATTAGTTCATAACTGTGTTATAGTGTAGAATTAGTGCATTATTAGGCTATACTGTAGAATTAGTTCATAACCACGTTAGAGTGTGGAATTAGTGCATTATGAGGTCACAGTGTAGAATTAATTCATTATTAGGTTATAGTGTAGAATTAGTTCATAACTGTGCTGTGGTGTAGAATTAGCACACCATTGTGTTGTAGCGTAGAATTAGTGCATTATTACGGTTGTAGTGTAGAATTAGTTCATAACCATGTTATAGTGTAGAACTAGTACATTATTAGGTCATAGTGAAGAATTAGTTCATAACCGTGTTATAGTGTAGAATTAGTACATTAGGTTATACTGTAGAATTAGTTCATAACTGTGCTGTAGTGTAGAATTAGTACACTATTAGGTTATAGTGTAGAATTAGTGCATTATTACGTTTGTAGTGTAGAATTAGTTCATAACCACATTAGAGTGTAGAATTAGTGCATTATTAGGCCACAGTGTAGAATTAAATTCATTATTAGGTTATAGTGTAGAATTAAATTCATTATTAGGTTATAGTGTAGAATTAGTTTATAACTGTGTTGTAGCATAGAATTAATTCATTATTAGGTTACAGTGTAGAATTATTATTATTATGTTATACTGTAGAATTAGTACATTATTACGGTTGTTGTGTAGAATTAGTTCATAACCGTGTTATAGTGTAGAATTAATACATTATTATGTTATAGTGTAGAATTAGTTCATAACTGTGTTGTAATGTAAAATTAGTACACTATTAGGTTAGAGTGTAGAATTAGTGCATTATTACGGTTGTAGTGTAGAATTAGTTCATAACTGTTATAGTGTAGAATTAGTTTATAACCGTGTTATAGTGTAGAATTAGTGCATTATTAGGTTATAGTGTAGAACTAGTTCATAACCATGTTAGAGTGTAGAATTAGTATATTATGTTATAGTGGAGAATTAGTTCATAACAATGTTATAGCCTAGAATTAATTCATTATTAGGTTACAGTGTAGAATTAGTATTATGTTATAGTGTAGAATTAGTACATTATTAGGTTATAGTGTACAATTAGTACATTATTATGGTTGTAGTGTAGAATTTGTTCATAATGTTATAGTGTAGAATTAGAACATTATTAGCTTATATTGAAGAAATAATTCATTATTAGGTTATAGTGTAGAATTAGTTCATAACTGTGTTGTAGTGTAGAATTAGTACATTATTAGGTTATAGTGTACAATTAGTAGAATTATTGGGTTAAAATGTAGAATTAGTGCATTATTAAGTTATAGTGTAGATTTTTTAGTTTATTGTACAAATGACTGAATCTGTGTGTGTGTGTGTGTGTGTGTGTGTGTGTTTAGGTTTATCTGTGTGTTCTATACAAATGCTTGCCAAATAGTGGCTCATGTAGAATATTTAGGTGGAATATTTGATGACCTGGCGTTTCTGTGTATCTGTGCAGGGCCACTGTGGATTGTGTTGGTGGCCGATGCAGACGGATTTGTACCTCTCACCTTCAAGCACCAGGAGGAGCTCACGGTACGGAGTGCAAAGAGGAAGTGTCTCTTCAAGTCTGCCAGCGGGAGTAACGAGCAACCTCTTGAAAAATCAGCAAATATAGAACAGTGATTTTGTGCATCGTACCCTTCCCGGTCCACACACTCCCCTCTGCTACTGAACATCACAATGAAAAGACAATGCCTCATCATGAATGTTTACAGGCCACTAATGGCTATGTTCTATATAAATGAAGACCAGTTCTATTTTTATACATCATAGTGCCTGCTTTTATGGATTATTGTTGGTGTAAAGAAATGTCATGCATCTCAGGACAAAATCGATTGTTAACGAAAAAACTTTTTAATTGTAATGAATTTTGTTCAAATGTAACATTTCATATGAATTCTAATGTAAGTAGTAAGAACTGTTCCTTTGCCCCTCACTATAAACATATCTTTTCAAATGAGATGAGATGTAATGAAGTGGAAGAGCATATTTGACTCTAAATTTTGAAATATCTAATAGTTTTGGTTCAGGTTACAATTACAGTTTATGTAAATGTTTACTTTTATTACTATAAGCTCTCAAATGTGTCCTGTGAACCTTGAGCAGCTTCCGGGAAAAGAACTGTGAATGAAATCTAAGGTCCTTTAAATCAGACTATTTATTATTTTATTATCTGAACTTGAGGTATATTGGACTAATAAAGGGTTTTATAATATAGTGTGACACTGACAAAGCACCAATATATTGCTTTCAATAAAACTTAATCCAAATAATTAAATAATATCCATCTCAAAACACATAACACAAGCTGGTTTAGCTTCCAAAAATGAAAGAAAGAAACATACATTCATTAATATAAATTAGGTATATACTGTATATATGCTGATTATAATATCATGTAAAAAATAAAGAAACAAAATGAACTATTTTATATTATACTGAACACAGTGTAATGTACACTAACACATCTCATCCCAGGGCCAAGCTGGAATCTGAATCTGTGATGTGTAAAGGATCTATACACTGTTCAAGTCTTCTCTGAAGCAGCTGCAATTTGTAGTCTGGTTTCTATCAAGAAAAGAAACAACAAAGAGTGAAGTGAGTTGGAGCAGGATATCAGATGGAGATATTTAATGAGGTCGTAATAAAAGGACAATGCAAGCACAAATCTGCATATAGTCACCTAAGATCCTCCAGAGCAAGTTTGTTTCTCTGTCTCACGTCTTCACTGATGGGGTACAGCAGGAGGATGACGAGGCCTGTGATGATAAACGCCACCGGGGCCATGCCAATCAGGAGTTTCAGAGTGTACACTACTGCACTGGGCTGCCTACATGCTCCTGTGTCATAGCCTGCAAATCTACAGCATGGACAAGACAATAATTACTCATTGGAACAAATAAGGGAAAGACATTAGGGCTAAAATTCTATTCTAATAGATGCAGCCACTTATAATAAGCTTATTGCATAATTACAGAGGAGACAAAGGTAAATTATATATGTGCCTTGACGAAACTCACTCTAAACAGAGCGTGGACACTCCCAGAGAGATCCCTGCCGCGAACTTGGTGAAGAAAACATAGAAGGAGTAGAAGATCGCCTCGTGGCCCTTCGAGTTGCGGTTTGCCAGTCTGAAGTCATCCACGACGTCTGGCAGCATTGACCTGAACACAAATCCTGGTCCATCAATTCACATGTAAGGCATGCAATGGCATCAGTAAAGCTCATTTCTTTTTATAAGGGATCTTTTAAAAAGATAAACACACATTGCTGGATGGTTGTTTAAGAGATTACTCATCAGCCGAAAAGGAAGCGCCTGAACCCAGAATAAAAATGTTCCAAACAGAACCGGTGATTAAGGTAACTGTAAAGTAATTATGATGGAGTAGTGGGAGCAGCGATGGATTAGATCGATGATCGGAAACAAGAGGGCTTTCGTTTTGCTGCGTCTCATTTTACAGCTGGAAGTATTGCCCCTTCATCCACATGACATCATACAGACACAGGAGGTTATTTGAACAAACTGTGAGAAAGCGTTACCCCTCAGCTTGATTTGACATATTTTACAGGCTGCAAGTTGTATACTGTATATAACAGTGTACAGGGCAACTGAAATCTTGAATATCAATTCTACTGCATCATTATTTATTTAATATACTTCCTCCTGGCAGTCAGAACAGAACAGAACAGAACAGAACAGTTTACGTATTAAGGTTCGATTTTCTGCAGCCAAATGTAAACTGTTCTTCATGAATAAATAACTGCAAATGAATATCTATCTGTCTGTCTATCTGTCTGTCAGTCAGTCAATCAGTCTATCTATCAATTTATCCATTCAATAGCCAAACAGGAAAAAAGGAAATAAGTTAACATTTTGTCTGTCTATCTGTCTGTTTGTCTGTTGACTAGTCCAATAGTCTACCTGTTTGTCTGTCTGTCTTTCTTTTGATCTGTCTGTCTGTCTGCTCAATAGTCTACCTGTCTGTATAGCTATTGACTAGCCCAGTAGTCTCTCTGTCGGTCTGTCTTTCTGTCTGTCTGTCTGTCTGTCTGCCTATCTATTAACTAGCCCAATAGTCTAGCTCTCTATCTATTGATTATCCCAATAGTCTCTCTGTCTGTCTGTCTGTCTGTCTGTCTGTCATTCTATTAACTAGCCCAACAGTCTGTCTGTCTGTCTATTAACTAGCCCAATAGCCTCTCCATCTGTCTGTCTGTCTGTCTGTCTGTCTGTCTAATAACTAGCCCAATAGTCTAGCTCTCTATCTATTGACTATCCCAATAGTCTCTCTGTCTGTCTGTCTGTCCGTCTATCTATTAACTAGCCCAATAGTGTACCAGTCTAGCTGTGGACTAGCAAAGAAGTCTCTTTCTCTGTCTGTCTGTATCTCTATCTATTAACTAGTCTCTCTGTCTGTGTGTCTGTGTGTCTGTCTGTCAGACTGAAAGTCTGAATAGATTAAAAAAACACTCACCAGGGTAAAAGTAGTGAAGCAGCTACACTCAGTCCAGAAGACACAGCCACCACATAAGCCACCATCAAGTTTGGAACGAAAGCCAGCATCACAGTGAAGGGCATGATCCACTGCACACAAACCCCATCAAACTGCATCACACTGCATTATAAACAGTGCTGAAGTAATACTTGAGTAACCGAAGTTTGTATCTCTACTTTTTGGTCTGAAGTTAGACAATAATAAAAATTAGAAAATAATAAAAGCTAAATTTAAGTTGCTTGATAATTTGGGGCAAAATTCTAGGTTTCTCTGAGTTCGTTTTCCTTATGACTGACTGCTTAGCAGACTAGCTAGTTCTACTTTTATTTAAGTACAGTACATTTTCCACCACTGACTATGCATATAACATAACCCCACAGTTACACCATTGTGAAATAATGTGCATTATTTAATAGTAGTACAGCTTTATGTACAGTATATAACATGGTGGTATGTGTTGATAAAAGACTTGCATGGTCTATAGGTTAAAGGAGGCGATAGAGTAGGACTTACCGTAATTCCACAGAACGCTGCTGTCTTCTTGCCAAACCTCTGTAGGAACCACTGCCAGAAAGGGATGCTCAAGGCTGCAGACATCTGCAAAGTGGGTGAAAGAGATTTCTTAAAACAATATATAAGAGCTGTTTGAAGTGAAGAGCATGAAAGCAAAAGCAACAAAACTTACACCACTGCAAAAAAATACATCTGAGCAAGACAAAACATCTCGAATATGGGCAAGTTTATTATCTCATTTGTTTTAGTATGAAGTTATTATAATAAGATGATTTGATTTGGGTTTTTTTTTAAGTTTTTCAAGCTTTATATTATATTATTCTTTTGGAAGAATTTTGCTGCTTTCTAGAAATAAATGCTTTAAGGGTTTAAACAGTATCTGACAACAGAACAACAATAAAGCATGTCTAGAAACATATGGTTTAATATAACCACATGATATTTAGTTTATAACAATGTCATAATAAAACATATTAGGAACATTTGTTCATATTTAAGATATTTAAACTTAATATTAATTTTAATGCTAAATATTATTTTTGCTGTGAAAATCTCTTACATCACTTATACTTCATAATTGTCATGCCTTTATATGAGAAGTTTACAAGCTTTTGATATGAATGCACTTTACACTGGGTGTCATGCACACTCACCAGAATTGTTAGAACTATATTTTGAAAGTGGTCCCGAAGATCTACAGCGTACGTGCAGAACAGCACAAAGTTGCTCTGGATCAGCTGCAGAATGACAAGTCGACAATATAAATACAAATACTCCGTTTTGTTCTACCCAAATGATTAGAAATCTGCTCTAGTAGTTGCTGTGTGATTAAGCTAATCTGCTGGAGCTATGACTTCATTTAATGCAATATTTCAGCCATGAGAAGAATGCATGAAGAATGAGTGGCTATCATATGTCTCGGGGCAACACTGCAAAGATTTCACCCCCAGGCACTCTCCCTCACTCTTTGCTGATTGAATAAATATTGAATGTAAGCTCTTTACCTGGATGGCCACAGATATGAAGAGGAAAGCTGCTGTGAGGGAGAGATATGGCCCATGTCTCATCACCAGCACAAAGCCCTTATGGAAGGGAATGGGTTTCTCTGTCTTTAGTGCATAAGGATCTAAAATGAGAAATAGTGAAGCAAAAGATTTTCACTGAAGCCATGAATGATACATTATACAGCCAAAAGTTTGTGGACACCTAACTGTCAGATCCATATGTGATTGTCGAACATTCCATTCCAGATTTATTCCCCCTCTGCTGTTATAAAACGCTACAACAACCTACAGGTGTCCCAAATCACATACTTATGCACTATTCTATGCCATTTTGTAGTATAAATTGTGTGAGTAGTGTGCTGACACAGAAAATTCCAACAAGTACCCCTGGATGACGCACTTATTCAAACAAAATAATTGTGTTATTCATTGTATTCTGCTAAAGATAATGGAGTCACTTTAAGTGACAACCTTTGCCTTTGTCTTGAAAATGGCTTATACACTTCTAAAATTCATACACTAGACATTTACATTTCTCGCATCTTATCCAGAGCGACTTACAATTTATTTTATTTTATACAACTGAGCAATTAAGGGTTAATGATAATCCAGACAGTTGTGTGCTTTCAACATTTTTTGGGGGAAAAACACATATGGGGATGATGGTCAGGTGTCCACAAACATGAAGATTCCAGTCGAATGTCCGTAGCATTTTTTCTACCCCAGCATTGTTGAAATCTTAAATCTGTTTGTAGATGTTGAATAATTTTCCACAGGTTTATATAAACGTGCTCATCCTAATTCACTACTATTTTATATAATATTTATAAGTTTTGTCTAACTCTCATTCACAGGGATTTGAATGGTGGCAGATGCTCAAAAAAAGATAAAGAAAACTGTATAATTGTTGATATAAAGGGTCCTGTTAGGAGATGTTCATGGAAGGAACTCGCTGTTTATAGGAAATAACTTGCAGATGTTCCACAAGATTGTAAATCTCTACAATTAAAAAGAACAATGTGATGTTTCTTAGTAGAATTGCAGGCAATTTGCTGTCGTATAAGAGGAATAAATAAAATAATAATCTTTGGAATGCAATAACACCAGCCCTGCACTGATTATTTTCCAATAACAGCACATATACAACGAAAACATTTATCATATTTATACAGTCTGTCACATGGTAGCACACATAGCATATAGCACATGATAGCACACATCAATACATCACAATAAGGTGGTTAAATACATGCAATGCCACCATAACTCCACACTCACCATCTCTCTCTTTAACTCCCAGGAACATCACTACTGTACAGATAAGAAAGAGTGCCCCGATCACCCCTGCAGCAATCATGTACACTTCCTTCTGCAAAAACAAAAAAATACAAACACAAAGAAATAAGTGGTTTATTTTGTCATTTTAGAGTCACAGTGGATCAGGAGCCTGTCTCATGAAGACAGAGCATGAGTTGGACATACACCCTGAATAGGACACAATAGGAGTTTCCTATACTTATTCACACTCAGCATAGGCAGTTCACCTAAAGAACCCCAGAGGAAACCCACTTGGACACATGGAGAACAGGCAAAACTCCACAGCGACAGTAACTCCAGCTCACGGATGAACTAGGGACGTTGAAGCTCTGAGGAGACAATGTGCCACTGTGGCACTTCTAAAATACTTCATGCTAAAAAAGCTAAGGAAATAATGGCAATAAAATTTGTCTGAATATTTTTTTAAATGCAAATTATATTAAAAGGCATTGCTATTTCTTTTTTTCCCCCTCAGCTTTTAAAATATTACTGAAAACACTCAGAGAAAATATTATAAACGTAGATCATTAGTGTTTATGTTATTAATCTTTTACAACAACAAAAAGGGATTTGTCGAAGCAACATGTGCAATCTCTTTCAGCTAACACACATGTGCATCCTTCAGAGGAAAACTCAGGCTGCAGATGTTATGGGAGATGACCCAGTAGTTAGAAGAGGAAGAAAATGGGGTTAAATACAGCAATAGCTAAAAGTCTAACATGCATTTTTCTTGTGTTTGACCTGAAAATGTGTTTAAGCTGACTGATTTTTCATGCTAAATATTTTTTTAAGGTAAATTGGATCGTTTTTCAAGCATATGCATTACTCTGAGGTTTAATTGAATGCTTTTAAAAGTGAGAAATTCAGTTTCAATTCTGTTTAAGGACCTGAGAAAGACAAATACTAGACATGACAGCATGTATCTGTATGGCCTGGTGAAATCAGCAGTAGCACCCAAAAAAAACTGTGTCTTCCCCTTAAACAGGAACTGTTCTGCCCTAAACAAATCTCGAACTTGTTTGCTCTTTTTCCAGGCATGGCAGCAAAGTGCTTCATTACCAATCCAGATCAAACAGTGGCCAGATTTGGAGGATTTTGGCGGACGCACCCAAACAGCACACCACCCTCAGCCTGAGGAATGTGCAGAAACACGGTACTACAGTGGCATTGTGGAAGCAGAACTAACCACCTTGGCAGCATTTTCCCAAAAGCCACTTCACCCAGACCTGCTTTGAATAGCTGTGGCTCTTCGTGATGATGCATGATGGGTTTTTATCCCTGAAACCAGAAGCGGTTTGCTGGCCCACACTCACTTCCAGTATGACTGACTCTGGCTATGGAAGTGGGTGATATTCTGCTGTAAATATACATCAGCCACTAACTCGTTCATGCTTGTTGGCTCTGGGGTCTCTGTTGAGCATCGTGTTCTCAGCTGCAAGCCTGTAATGAGTGTAGGTATATGACTAGACAGTGAGCCCTCCACAGTCATACACGCTAATTTTATGCACGCTCATTTCCTTCACTCTTACAGTAAAGGTATTTCCACCCTTAATAACCATCTTCCATAGAGTACCACTTATCCTTCAGAGTCATGTGGAACCTGGAGTCTTTCCCAGGGGACTCGGGGACACCCTGAACAGGGTTCCAACCCATCACAGGGCACACACTGCAGATGATTCAGAGATGCTAATCAGTCTTCAACACATGTTTTTGGAGTGGGGATGAAACTGGAGTACATTGATAAAACTAAAGCACAGGGAGAACATTCAGTTTCTGCACACATGTGGTAGAGGAGGGAATTGACCCCCCAACCCTGGGGTTGTAAGGCAAGCATGCTAACCACTTAAGCACCATGTCCCCCCTCATCTGTATAATCTTCTAAAACGGTTCTACGGTTCGTATAGTTGCAATGCACTCTGGAATTTGGAGTCCAGCTTTTGCAGCCTCTCCTATGCATCACTTTTAGGATCTGACATTTAAAACCTGACTGTTATCGTTTAAGCTTTATTCAATTTATTTAATTTATTCAATTATACAGCAGACAGGCGCTAAAATCTCAGGAGAATAAAAATACAGCACCAAACAACAAATTATCGTCCGAAATACTAATACACCACAAATATTTCAATTTAAACGTGTTAATGTGTTAAAGAGAATCTTTTCTTTTAACCTTTAACTTAGGGATCAATAAAATCCATCCATCCATCAACATTATACTATTCAAAAGCTACATAAGTAAAAATAGAATAATCTATAAATAAATCTTTTTTAAAAATACCATATATTTCACATTCCCACGAGAGTGTATTTAATGTTGTTATACTTACTGCATGTGACAAGAAGTCCTGGGACTGCACCATGCTGCGGATGACCTCAGTTCCACTGCTATTTAGGTGACTAGCTGACATGTTGTTTTGAGGGCAGTGCTTTAGAGTATGTGCTCTGGCTACAATCTGGCCCTGGATGGCTGCACCAACCAGCGTCCCCAACACCTCCATGGTCATACCTGCAGCAGGGACACATAGAGGGATTAGTCCAGCTCTTAAAAGCATACAGGAAAGGGTGGAAATGATCCAACATTTTTTTATCTATTATGGTTAGATTTATTTGCATCTAGTACTGACTGTTATATATGTGATCTATTCCGTACAACATTCAATAGCGTCTTATTGTTGGGAAATGCTCCGATTAATCAAGCTAAATACAATATAAATATATAAAATTTTATCAAACAAAACAAAAATGGTTTATGGTACATCATGCAGGTAATGTATTGAGACCAGTGTTTTTGCATCTGTGAGCAAAAGTGCTCTTGTTGCTTTATATTAAGACGCTTTACCCTTTGCTGTGTTTATCCACTCAAGGAAAATATGTCTGGATATTTTTTTTTTTATTGACTATAAAAAATTTACCTAATGTCCTGTAAAACTGACCAAATATAACTTGAGATGGTAAAAGATAAACTTACGGTATGCTGTAGCTGAGTCTCTTTCCTGCTGGTCTGTGCTCAGAAACATGGTCAGTGCTGAGTAAGGCACATGGAAACACTATAAAAACCAGAGAAACCAATAAGAGAGAAATTACTCGTTACTGAGCCATACTTGTTTAAAAAAAGGCTCTTAAAGTATTCACAGTGAGTTATGCAGTCTATGGTCAAAGGGTAGATCACTATGGAAATACCAAGGGATAAGAATAGTAGAAGAAGGAAAGATCTATGCCAAGATGAATGTATGACAAGATGAATTATTAATAACAGTGAAGTATATGAGTTAATGAGCATACAGTTTCATTACAGAAAGAGCACAATAAAGCTAAGAGAAGAAATTATTAATAATCACTGTTACATCAAGGCAAGTAAAAGAAAAATGTTTATAGTAAACATTAAACATTATTAAACTTTAGCTATTCAAATACTGGATATAGATCAACATTTACAAATCTAAATGAAAACCTAAAAACTGGCTGTTTTTTGTTGATTTTTCTTGTTGTACTACAGTCGGAAAACCCCAAAGGCAGAGAACTCTCGACACGGTGTGTGAACTCTCTCTCTCTCTCTCTCTCTCTCTCTCTCGCTCGCTCTCTCTCTCTCTCTCTCTCTCTCTCTCTCTCTGTCTCTTTCTCGCTTTGTTCATAACACTAGAAATGTGTGTGTTTTTAATCCCACTCTCGCATTGAACATCTTTCTTTGTACACATTTTGTAACACATTTCTTTTTCCTATAATATAAACTAATGACTAGCCTACTTTAAACCAGGCAGTTAATAAAGACCACCCTGATGGCCTTTGTTTGAGTTTCATACTTGTGTCATTCACACTTGGGTCCACATTGCATGAAAAGTAAAAACCACTCACATGACGTGTTTGATGCTTCCCACAGGAGCCCTTTCCAAACAAAATGAATAAAGCTGCTATTCTGAATTTGTATTAATGTAGAAATGACATCTAAATCTGTTGATATTTGGTTGCAGCCTTACTAAAAACAATAGCTGGATTCATTGATACAAAGAGTATAGATCTAATGATGCCCTAATACAAACAATATTTTATGTAGCTCTGTGCTTTATGTAGCACCAGGGTCCTGGAGAAACTGATGATGATGGGAAATGAAAATAAAAGCTTCTTGGCTTGTACATATATATATATATATATATATATATATATATATATATATATATATATATATATATATATATATATATATATATATATATATATATGAAATCCCTTACTTTGTAATTTGCATTAAAAAAATCAGCTCAGCGCTGTGGTGCACCAGTGGACCAAACATCTACTAAAATAAATCTCTCCAGAGAGCCAGCCCAGCCCAGTCTTTGTTCTATTACAGTAACCAATGTCATTTGGCTCGGAAACCACAAGGTTTTCCATTTAGAATGCTACTTTTGACACATTTGGAGATGTTGTTTGCTTCAAAAGCAAACAGTCTGATTAAAAATAATGGAGTAATTAAAGGTGGGTGTGTTCCAGCGACTGGGTTCACTGCCAGTGATAGTGGACACACCAGCTGGTTCTCAGCCTTGCTCTTAAAGACAATGGAACGCACTAAAAGAGGAAACCAGCGTTTACCCTCTCTGGTGGTTTCTGGCTGCCCCTACCATGTACTTATCAAGGAGTTAAAATGACTTGTCATTATAGCGTGGGTTTGTGTGCCTGGAGCGGCTTCCCCATGTCAGTATATGCCGGTGTAATTGACTGAAAGCAAATTTGGCGAAGGACACAAACAATAAATTACGGAAATAAAAACTACGAACATCAAAGGGACAGACCTAGAGAGCAGCACACCCACTCTAGTTTCATTAAGGACGGATTTGTGTTGACCCATGCAAGGAATTTCACAGAAAAATTCCCAATGATCATTATGCGTTCAAATATTTGGTGTCCAAAGAGCTACAGGGCTTTAAGCTTTATTGATAAGCTATGGAATCTTAATCTTAATCACTTCTAAAATAAAAGTCACATTTCTAAATTGACCCTGAAAGTGGAACTATATTATTGTCTGCATTAACTGTGTTAATAGCTCATCTTGTAAGACCAGTACAGAGCCTTCTAAGCCAGCATCACATAACTGTAATTACTATATACACAGAAAATTCTTTGAACTAAATCTCACAAACTTCTTCTAAATAATAATAATAATAATAATAATAATAATAATAATAATAATAATAATAATATCTAACTCTCCATCAACTTTGTACTTTATTATCAGGAATCAATGTCCACATCATCAAAGTCCAAAGCATCTTGATCTGGAATGTCCTGCCATTCTTAATTGCCAAATATATCTTACCAAAGTTAAAGCACATTAAACAAAGACAGAAAAAGTACTATAAATAAGTGCAATAATCATATTAACTATGCAGTATAATAATATTCATTGTGGGATGCTTTGTGGAGCTAACTGCAGTATGATTCTGAGTCATAGCAGGAGACCAAAACTTACTGTGATGAGAGTTTGGTAGAGGCAGTAGAAGCCCAGATACCAGATGTACCTTTGATTGGTGAAAGGAGGAACAAACCACAAGTAGAAGTAGGACACTATGGTAAATGGTGTGCAGGCCACCATCCTAAAGAAAAAAAAGGAAAACATTATTAAGGAATCAAGAAACAAGTTCTACTCCCATTGGGAATTATTAAGTGGAAATTTCATATCTGAGTTCTATGACGCAAAAAGAACATAAAATCCAAATATTTGTAATCCTCTAAATCCTTGAAGTTAGCATTTTGGTTATTGCGGATGTCCTGTACAGCGGCAGCATTTCTGCAAGTGAAGCGTTTATCATAACCGCTGATCTGTTTATGCGTGCAAGAAATTTAGATTGTGTGGTGTCTGTTAGGATTCTTCTGTACACTGAAGTAATCCTGTAAAGCCACAGCAACATAGCCACATGTGCATTTGTTCAGCACAGTTATCATTTTGGGCGACATGCATTCTGCTGCATTTCAGTCTTTTTATATCTTACCGAAAAGCAGAAGGCTCAGTCATCTCAGCACAATTTACGAACTAAGGGACTCAGTGATGTTTGTGCTTATTCATTTCCACATAATATGGAAAGCCTTTCACATTTTATAATCCCTGGTAATGAAAGACATTATACCCTGGTGGAGTTCATTGACCTCTGCCCCATATCTAGGTTATTTACTGATAAACTGTGGGCAGGAACTATAGCTAAACACAGAAAGACAGGGACAAAGAACTGTGTCTAATGTGGACGAAGAATAGCCAATTCTAGCATAGTCCAGACCTCTGATTTGCAGAGTGAGCTAGCACCCTTGCTCACTCAGTGATTGTTTTTTCCCCACAAAGGACCAACAGTACAGAGTCATGGAGGGGGATTGGGGGGACTGGATGGTTCTGAATGTTGTGCAAGATGGCTAATGATGGATTGGCCTAGAAATATCCACTGTAAGTGAAAAGACACACCTACAGTGACACTCACAAACACAAGCACACACACCAGTGACTCAAACACAAGGTATCTGCAAGCACAGCTAGAATGTGTTTCTAGAAATCAGTGTGTCTGCTACATTGTCTGATCATACTGGATTCCTTTTAGGTTAGAGGGTGGGTGGTTGCTAATGTTGTCATTTTTAATGAAAGACCTGCTGTGTAATTAAAAAGCTTGGCAGGCATGCTTGTTAAAATCGTTAAAGTTTTAAGAACATCATGAAGTATGAGATGAAATGACAGCCATGTGTAATAAAAGAGCTGTCTAGACATAGCCCATATGAAGACATATCTGTTTTCACTGAGGAATGATCAAGATTTCAAAGAAACCATCATGCTAACTGTGAAATAACGTAGCCTGTGATGAAAGAACTGGTTCAGTTTCATTTCTCAGGCTGAAACTCAAGTTGGCGTTTCCTTTGACTGCAGGTGTGCAGGATTTTTTTTATTGTATTCCCACCCACTGAGCAATTTTGAACAATCCTACCTATTTCTGCAGTTATTTCTATTTCAACCCATATTTCCAGCATTATATCATTTATATTCTATACCACAGTGACCCTGACCATTGGGTAAAACAGATACTAAAGACATATGTATAAATGCATCAAACATGTCACACAGACCCTCATGAGCATGTACCACTCTTAATACACTTTCATGTCAATCAGCATGGCCTTTCTTTTCCCATGAGCTTCATATGTGTCTGCCCATTCCTACCCTCATAGAATAAATACAGTCTACTCTGAAATGATTCCGTGTGCACCATGAAATCCCAGCCCCAACACATGACATGTACTTATCTGATTACCAGTAGTTGGTGCCTTAGAGCCGGATCCTTATAAAATCTGGGGTGTTATCTAAACATTAGAGAGTGAAACATGCAATGCGTTATCTGCTGAGAGGGTCTGAGGTCCCAGTTGGGCAAGGCTGCCACATTCCATCAATGGACACAACTTCCTTTCAGACACATTGATGCCATCTTAGTGATATGGTAATGATATGGGAACTTCCTTTCAGGAACAGCAATTGGGGCCAAGAGATCGGTGTCAAAGAATAAACCAGCAGGGGACAGATGTTTAGGAATCCTACATCCAGTGCACTTTTCATACTGATCTCTGTTAGTCAGTACAACAATCACGTGAGGACTGTTCTAGAAGATGGAATGATCTCCCAAGTCCTGTGCTAGCTTTATAAAACATAAACAGAGGACAAAATATTTTATCTGATCTTTCAGATAAACACAAAATGAAATACACAATATGACCAAAAGTATGTGGACACCAGATTTAATACCTGTATGTGTTTGTTGCACATTCCCCTCTTTGCTGTTATAACAGCCTCCAGGCTTCACTGAAAGATTTTAGACTAGATTCTGAAACATGACTGTGGGGATTTTTTTCCCGGATTCATTCACAAAAGCATTAGTGAGGTCAGGCATTGATGTTGGGGTGAAAAGGCTTAATGCACAGTCGGCATTCCAGTTCATCCCAAAAGCATGCAGTGGGGTTGAGGTCAGGATTCTGTCCAAGCCAACTGAGGTTTTCCACACGAACCATGGAGCTCACTTTGTGCACAGGGACATTGTCATGCTGGAACATGGTTGGAGCCTTAGTTTTGGTGAAGGAAAATCTTAATGCCACAGCAGTCAAAGACATTCCAGTCAACTGCGTGCTTCCAACAGTTTAGGGAAGAGCCACATATGGATGTGATATGTAAGTGCCCACATATTTCTGACTATAAAGTGTATACTCTGATCAGATCTTGAGAAAGAATCTTCTACGCACCATGGCATGAGTCGGCCAATTTTGGTCCATCTGCTTTTAATGATGAAGAATCCCACAAGAGGATCAGTAACAGCACCCCAAGCTTTCCCAATGAACAGCACCAGGGAGGCTTGAAATGGGTTTATCTGGGGAAAAGAAGGACACACTTATTTCTAAGTTCACAAGGCAACAGAAAAGTTCAGAACATATCAGAGTGCCATAAAATCGGTGCAGTAGCCGAGGCTGAAGCTGTTCTAGATATTTTTAGATTTTACATGATAGAAGCTTTAATCAAATCTGTTGCATTAGTTATAAGATCATTTGTTAGAGTCACTTCTTTTCTATAACGGTGGAACACATTAATGTATTCATGTACACGTTACCTGTGCGACGTCTAGCAGAAATATCTGTAAGAAGAAAGCCGTCGCACTTCCTGCAACTTGATTAGGTGCACCTCCAATAGCGAAACACAGCTTGTTGCACACAGAGAGTTTCTGCTCCAGATGAGTCTGTAAACACAAAAACAGCACAAGGTATAAAATCATTTATTCATAATTACACAAATATTATGCTTCACATACATGTTGCATATTATGTCATGCAGCATGTAAAATTTATGGATTTAATTGCTGGATCAGGATGATACAGGATGTAACATATTTTCTATACATAGATAGATAGATTGATGGACTATATGGCCAAAGGTTTGTGGACACATCACCATCGTGTTCCTTTGTGGTCCTTCTGCAAACTGTTCCCACAAATTTTGGGAAGAGTTTTTTTAGTATAGTAATTTTGGAAAACACAATTGTATAGAATGTCTTTGTATGCTGTAACATTACAGTTTCCCTTACAGTTTGCCAATACCAATGGACTGAAGAATATCTGTGGGATGAACGGGAACCCTGACTGTCCCCCAGACCTCCTCACCTCCTCACCATCATTGCCTGATCTCACTAATGCTCTTGTGGTTGAATGAACACAAGATCCCAAAGCCATGCTCCAAAATCTAACCTTCCAAAAAGGGTAGTGGTTATTATAAGAGCAAAAAAGGGAATACATCTGGAATAAGATGTTCAAAAACATATATGGGTGTAATTGTCTGGTGTCCACAAACTTTTGGCCATATATTGTAGATTAAAAAACATTGATCTTCTTGTCACAGTAACAGAAGAACGCTCAGAATGAACAGACAGTCCTGTAGCTGCAGAATATGCATCGGTTGTTTTTAATATCTTTCCACACCTCAATAATATTCACATGTGGGAATGATAAAACAGTCTGCTTATATCAGAGCCCCATCTGTTTATATTCTATAGTCTATTCTAGAGCTCGAAGTTGGCGGTGTGTGATTACTGAAGTTATTTGTTGAACTAGTCTTTACAGTGACTGAAGATCTGGTTAAAAGGTCAGAGACCCCACCAAAATGCATGCATCTCTGAAACTCATTACCAAAGCTCTTGGGTGATATATATATATAACATATGGCTCTTTAATGTGGTCACTACACACTCGATCCCACTACTCACATTTTTCCAGTTCATGTGTGGGATGGGGTAGCAACCTTCTCATGAGCCAAAATCCTTCATGATGGCAAGAGTTTAAAATACCTGTCAATCACAGAGTGCCACTTCCCTTAGTACAAAGCGCCTGGGGTTTGACTGTGTGTGTGTGTGTGTGTGTGTGATTTTCCCACTGGCATTCATTCTTACACCCTGTCTCTGAATATCTTTAGATGGAAAAAAAAGTGTGTTTATAAGGGTGCATATGTGTATGTGACTATTGGATGTGATCTCTTGTAACACATTACAGTGCCATTGGTTTGGTGCTAACCACAGCTGGGAGAACCTTATATTTATTACTGTCTCCTTCTGATCCTGGAGACAGTCAGACAGCACATGAGAGAGCTGAAAATACTCCAGCAGCCAAGGACATCCTAAACCCTGTATTTCCACGTTTCACCCAACTCCTTCATCTGCTCAGTCGAAGCCGCTTTTTGGCTGTCGCCGTGCACATTTTCTCTCTCCAGGGCTGTGCCTGAAACAGGCAACAACAAAACAACCACAGAGGCCAAAGCCAATAGGCCTTCAAAAGATACTATAATTAACTGGCTGATTTTTTTCACTTTTCCTCTCTAGCTTTCTCTATCTTGAAAAAGCACATTGGTTTAAGAAGCACAATTACCAGGAGGTTGCTATGTAATTATTCAAACATGAAAATCAAGGATCAAATCAAGTGACTTTAAACTTTAAGTCATTTCCCGAGTGCAGAGGTTACATCTCTGCTGTGAGTGCTGTTGTTACGCAAACTTCAGACTAAACGTTTCTTACATTTTTCCTCTCTGATACTTCCTGTATTTTGAATAAATAAGAGGCCACACAATTTTATAGTAATTAACTTAGTAAGTAATCTATTTTACAGGGGAAAAAATCTATTTAATGAATATGACGTGCACGTAAAACCAAACAGCTGCCTTCTACAGCATGGGGCAAACGTAGAACTTTCACACAGACATAAACAGGAAATCATTCCGTGTTTAGGCACAAAATATCTGATTTCCTCATAGATAGTACACACTCATGAGTACATGAACAAAGAGAAAGCCAAGTGCAAAATGTTTAGTTAAACAAGGTACACAGCACTGTAAAATCCTCAAGCATGATCGGTAAGAAGGTATTGATTAATACTACTACTACTACTATTAATAATAATAATGATAATAATAATAATAATAATAATCTTACTGGTAAGAAGGTATTGATTAATACTACTACTACTATTATTATTAATCATAATAATAATAATAATAATAATAATAATAATAATAATAATAATAGCATGGCTCTGACAATAGTGCAAGCTTCATTAGATCACACATTTTTCTTAATATGTTCAGTGTAGTATGTTATTGTTTCTATGGTAACAGCTATTTACAGGATTGTGTATGGCTGAGCACATAATCTAAGGCTAACAACAAACCAATTTTAAAAAATACTGTCATTCATCATATAAAATCGTGTAGTCATTGATATGATGAAGCCTTATGCAAGGAGACGTTGAATTAATTTATATCGACAGACTGTTCAGCGTATCTGTTTTTCCATAATAGGAGTCTTTCAGGATAGAGAGCTTTCTCTGCTCTTTCTGGTTTCTTGCTCCCAGTAACGTCAAGAGAAATTAAATTCCTGGTGTAGGAATTGTTGTTTTTAGCTTTTAATATAAGTTTGGAGCAATAACTAATTTTTCTCACAGACGTTCCAGAGCATTGAATGTAAATGGTTAAGAAAATGTAATCACTGGCAAATCACAGTATATAGTTGGGATCTTCAGTTATTGGATAATTATCAACCTCAGAGTGGACGATTTTTATTTTCCTATCACAGCTTGTTTTATTCCTTATGTAATTCATCCACCATCAGCATTAGTTTTTTTTTTTGTGGCTTGCCAGTTGCTTAATATTGGCCTGCTGCAGGTCACATAACTGTTTGCACCACAGGCTACATGGCTTGTCATGAAAACAACATCTGCTGTCTTTCTGACAAATACAGAGGGATATTTCTGCTGTTTGGTTTGACAGCCCTACATAACAGTTCATCTGTCCTCACATAGTCAAAGAGTTTAATATATTCATTTGCCTTGTTGTGGGTTTAATCTGTAAACAGAAAACCAGCTCTAAGAAATCAATTTAATTACACAGAATCCATTTTTACCCTTTGCTCTGCATCCCCCAGCTGAGTTGTAAGCAGATTGTGTGTGGCACACAGACTGAGATGACATAATACAAGGGTGAAGGATTTATAACTGCTGGGATTTAGTAGTTTGTTTGTTTTTTTCATCAGGGTACAAGCGGATTGAATTTTCCATGAATTATCACAGCACATCCCTGATGGCACACTGAATCAGAACACAACTTTTTTTTGTATATTCAATACCGAGCACTGGAGCATGAAGCAAAACGACACAAACAGATTGATTTAACAGCACTGTTATGGCAGATGGCCTCATACAGAATGCAAAAATATCTTCTAGATATAATTATTTATGTCTATCATGTAAATACCTTGATTCTTTAATACACCAACCTGAAGCACATGAACCTCAGGAGAGCCAGGCTCAATTGATTTGACAGTATTGCAATTCATTAACGCATCACTTACACCCCTGTTCACACACTTCCTTTGACATCAGTCCCAGAGATTTAAACTCTCAGCATAATTCAATATCTCAACTGTGTCCTCTATCACGCTAGTCTACGTTTGGTCTATATTTAAACACGAGGGGTCTCTGTGTCTCACGTGACAAGAGCTGTGAGAACAAGAGATGCATTAGGGCTTTTTTCCCCCATATATTATTGACACACACAACTAGCATTTCACTGTGGCTACTCAATAAGGTGGTCACTCAAAGGGACAGTAGCATAGAAATGTTGACTGCTATTTCACTTGGCAGCTTATGCAGCATCACACGGTTTAGCGGTTTTACTCCACATCTGACGCTGGGAGATCTTGCTGGTGCAATACGGTTGTGCGTTGCCTTTACTTCTAAAATAACACAAACGGTTCATTTGGATGTAAAATTACTATGTTGTATTTTTGGAGATCGCTGCTGTTACTTGCCATTTGAGCAGTTCCCATGGTAGAAATGGGGTTTTTTTTTTCTTGCCTGAGAGAAGAGTTTATAATCTGATAACACTTGCAATTTAGAAAGTTGACAGTCTATGGATTTGTAAAGAAGATTGCATTGTGATTTCACAATGTAGCATTCAGTATTATTATGAAAATCGGAGTAAATACATTATTTGCCAGAATAAACTTATCACATATCATGCATTTGTTCTCTGTATTTTTTTGGAAGCTATTAATTAGCACCTGACTGATATAATCTTGACGTTAAACACGACAAACATGCAATTTACACGTCGCCGACTGAACTCATACTTTGTGATACACTTAAAGATATTCTTTAAAACTAGATACTACTTGCTTAAGAATGTCGTTCGTCTTTTCTATGTAACCACAAAGCATCTCCTTTCAGCGTGAGGCCATGCTGTACTGAAAACACATCAATAAGCACTGCATGCATTCCTTTCACTCATTAAAACATATCATTCAGCAAGCCATTAAACCCACCTGAGCAGAAATATTCGGCTCTGTGTCCATGACATTAAAAAAAGCAATCATATCTTTAGAATCTTGACCTCATATCCTGACTGGAACTGAACAATGGCGCATATTTGAACCAGATAAAGTAACAAATGAATCAGTTCATCTGTAGAGCAGTTTAGTAGAAGTGACATCTTACCTGTACTGAGACCTTGGTGAAAACAGGCTTGAGATTATTCAGCATTGGCTTGTCACCTGAGCTGGCTGGTGTCTTCCTCCCTTTAGCCATGACTATGAGAGTGACAGGCTGAGAGACAACAGAGTGTCGTTGGCTGAATTTACATTTTGCTCCTGTGGCACAGAGAAGCAAAAACATTACCTTCATGCAGTCTATCTCAACATTTAAACCATAGATGTTATAGTTTTCTTAACTAACAAAGCTCAGGTTTTTCACATATTTTCAGAGATCAACATTCAAACAAATACATGCACAGAAACTACGTAAAGTGTGGATTTTAAGTCAAATCCATAACACCTAAATAATTTTAGATGAAAAATCATAATACTTATCATGTGTTACCTTATGAACTATCTACCTCAGTCCATACTGAAAGGAATAATTTATTCCTTTAATCTTTATTCTGCATCTCACCTGATTGATGGAGTGACTTCATTCCACAGAGAGATGAGGAGACTGAATGAGAGGCTCGGGAAGCTGGAGCAACTGATCAAAGCTCTGAGAGAAAAGCACGCCTCCCAGTGGACGGACACACACACACACACACACACACGCACACACTTTTCATAGGAATGGGAGTTGCTTTTTAGTCATCACCTAGCCCTTCTCTCTCGCAATTTTTCAATATATAATAAAACTTGTTCATACAGTAGATACACTGTACATTCTGTTACACATTTGTTTGCCTTAGCTATATTTCAGAGAAAATTATTGATTTTATTCCAGTTATTTGTTTTAAAACTACCTCTTGGTTGATAATGGCTTTTTTTCACCTGCAGCCTTTTTCCAGAACTAGCCAAAGTTGGCATTAAAATGCACCTCTTGAAACCGTGACATTTGGCCACTGACATATGGACTCATATGGACAGGAAGCACTGCACTGGCTCTGTCCAAGATCCCCAAAACATCCTCTTAGAAACACATTCAACTAAAAGCTGTAAAATCTGTATATGTCTTATATATGTATTAAAGAATAAACCAGTAAATATAACTAATACTTGGCATAAAGCAAGCAAGCCAGTATTATGATTGGCGGATATTGCTAATAAGTAATGACTGCATATCATTACTATCGTGAAAAGAAATATTCAGTTTCTCACTTGGGATATAGTTGTATGGATTACAGATATCCTCGGTCTGGGAATTTATGAATTATTTATTGCATTGTCTACAACTGTATACACAGTTTACATTGTGTATACAGCTTTACAGCATGAAAATTTAATAAAAATTTAAAAAATTTGCTGATATTTCAAAGGCTGAAAGACATCCATCCATCCATCCATCCATTGTCTATACCAGCTTATTCCTAATTAGGGTCACGGGGTTCTGCGAAAGGCAGGGGTACACCCTGGACAGGTCGCCAGTCCATCGCAGGGCCACATATAGACAGACAACCACACACACTCACACTCACTCCTATGGGCAATTTAGAATTACCAATCAACCTGATGTACATGTTTTTGGACTGTGGGAGAAAACCAGAGTACCCGGAGTAAACCCACGCAGGCATGGGGAGAACATGCAGGCTGAAAGACATTAAGACTATAATTCAGCATGGTCTTGACTTACAAAAGATTTTGCTCTGAATATTAGCTTCTTTAAAGAAAGATAGCTGGCACTTGTCAATAGCGTAGGCAATATTTACCACCTTCAAGGAATCTTTAAAATACTGACCTGTAGCTCATGTTAAATGGACAAAGACATTCCAGCTCATTCGTAATCAACAGACATGTTTTTTCTGGGAAAATTAAAGGAATAGTGCACTATAGGAAACAGGTAGGGCTCAGTTGTTTAATGGGTTTATTGCAAGCAAAGCTCCAGTACAAAAGAACTTTTCACTCAGTTTAAAGTGCATGTACATGTCATCCACTTGCAAATAAATTCTTATATTTCATATAACAGCAAACCAGCAAATATTTTACCACACAAAAATAATACTATCGTTGTAGTACGACGAGCCTCAGTCAAATCTGTGATACACACAGAGAAGTGCATTAAGTACTTATTTTTAATCAATCACAGCACAGTCTCAGTCACATACTTATTGAATATTGATATCGAAGACGTGGCATGTGTGTACTGCATTGCATCAGAGGTGATCAAGGCATCCAACAAAAGGGAAGAACGAAGAATGACTGTCATTTATTTCGAACTTTACCTACTTAAATTCCATATTTATTGTGTTTATACTATGTGCAGCATTTACACATGACTATTAGACTACCTATACATGATTATTGCACTCTGGTTGAAGATCGCAAGGTGACAGTGAGGAGATTTCTTCTTCTATTCTTCACGGTGGAATTCGCTGGATTAATGCAAAGAGGTCTGCAGTTGTATAGATTTTGAAGCAGCTTTGTAAGGATTAAATACTGCAAGCTTTTGTGTTCTAGAAAATGTTCATAAAACTGTTCTCTATATACTTTAAGGTAACCGGTTAAGGTGACTTCGATCAAGAGTGACCAAAGGGTGCTTGTGTGCTGAGAGGCCGCTGGACGATAACAGCATTGGTCAGGTCAGCCTCCTCCAGGCTCAGATTCCCTTGCGTCAGCTCCCGAAAAGGTAGAGATGTGGTCAAGATGAACGCTGAGCTTGTTGTCTGGGCTTTCTCTACAAAGCCCTGAACATCGCTGATTCTGCAAAAATACAGATATATTATTTAAAAGTGCGCTTAGCCCACCATCATAACGAAGATTAAAATCAACCACCACAAAATCCGTAAGCTGGTTAAATTTGCAAGAGAGATAATGCTCCATTTGAGGGTGATGCTAATATTACATAAACATGTTTATTTCTATGACAGAAGAGCGGATTGGTGTGGAATTCCTACAGCATGTGATTAGCAACACACTCTGTGCTAGTTGCACTCACCGATGAGAAAGGTTAAACCTCTGCACTAGCCGCCGGCCATCTGCTAGCCATATCTGGAGACAAGTGATGGGCAATGCTTCATCCAGCTCCACTGGAGGGACTGGAGGGCCAGAGCAGTCTTCATGGATTGAACGAGACCTGACCACAACTCTAGGTGCCACGCTAGCCGAGAGATAAATGTACAGAATTCATAATTACCAAGAGAAAATTATTTTCCAAGTTCAGTATATTGGACTATGATCATCAGGTCTGAAACATGCTGTACCATTTTATGATAAGATCAGGAGAGCAGAATGAGGAAGCCATCTAGTGGATTCCTCCTGCACTAATAATGTTGATATGTGCAAAATGTACTACTGTTTAAACTCTTTTGTTTAAATTTAATGTAAAAACATTAACATTCTTTAAATGATCTGAGCAGAAAGAATATTTCTCCAGGACACGGGAAGAAAGACCAAATTTTGGTAACAACAGATCTCATTTGTCAAGCTGGATTCGAACTAATAGAATTTAATCTGTTTGTATTTGATTCCTTAACATACTCGGCATGAGTGAAAATCCTGTTCGTTCTGAAAAATATGTAACAAAAATGAGTCAACATATCCAGAAATTAATACAAATAAGTCAGTTCTGTGCCTATGACTTATTATTTTAATGCTGTTAACACTTTTAAGCCAAAAATAAGTGACCAATCTAATATGTCTCAATAGGCAACATGCTGTATACCCCAAGTGTACACCATCATCAGCAACATAGAATCAGAATCTTTGAATATGTCCTCCTGATTTTCTAACATGGAGAGTGCATATGTTGGAGAAAAAGCCAAAAAAGCATGAGAGGTGGAGAACCTGAGAGACTCCATGCTGACACTCACCAAGACACTTATAATTAAACATGGCAGTTTCCCAGTGCAATGTCCTTGGTGTTCTTAAAATCCTTGATACAGTGTAGTCATCGAGTAGTGGATTCTGTAATTTCTCTTTAGATTTTGTGCTTTTTAATTGCTGTTGCGCTGTTTAATAATAATATTTTATTGGCATATACACTATATTGCCAAAGGTTTTGGACGTCTGCCTTTACATGCACGTGAATGTAATATGGAGTTGGCCCACCCTCTTCTAGGAAGGCTTTCCACAAGGTTTAGGAGTGTGTTTATGGGAATTTTTGACCATTCCTCTAGAAGTGCATTTGTACGGTCAGGCACTGATGTTGAATATGAAGGCCTGGCTCACAGTTTCTGCTCTAATGCATCCCAAAGGTGTTCTCTCAGGTTGAGGTCAGGACTCTGTGAAATTCCTCCACACCAAACTCACTCATCCATGTCTTTATGGACCTTGCTTTGTGCACTGGTGTGCAGTCATGTTGGAACAGGGAGGGGTCATCCTCAAACTGTTCCCACAAAGTTAGGAGCATGAAATTGTCCAAAATGTCTTGGTATGCTGAAGCATATCACTGGAACTAAGGGGCCAAGGCCAACCCCTGAAAAACAACACCTGAATTCAATGAATTGGAGGGGTGTCCCACCCCTTAATAACTTACAAATCTAACCCTTAAATTTCTTTTCTTTTTCTTCTTTGTTCTCAAAATGCACTTTAACGTACCGTGAGCTTTACCTTTTATGGAGTTTTGTCAAAGTCACAAAATGCAAAAGCTCTATGCCATGAATGTGCTCTACACTTAGCTTTGCTGTGCACATGAATAGGATGCTACTGAACCCTGTAATCTGGCAGATTCCACATCACTTTAGTACATAAATTGATAAATGTGGCCCATTGTTGGACTCACAATACAATAACCAAGAGCAAGCCAACTCATCAGCATCTCATCCTACGTGAGCAATTTGTTGTAACTGGTGGGACTGTGAAACATCTCAGTGTAGATTAACTGAGTTTCTGGTGCTGGAGTAAAAAATTGGCTTATATAATTATTTTCACGAAACTTACTTTATAATTCATGTGTTTTCAGTACATTTATCTCATTTTATACAACTGAGCAATTCAGGGTTAAGAGCCTTGCTCAATGGACTAGCAGTGGCCACTTAACCACTAAGCTACCACTCAATAGAAGATTTCACTATTGCCATCAGATCAATGTGACAAGTCACATTCCTATTCCCACACTCATTAGACTAGTTGAAGGGCTTTCCCTTACCTGCCTAGTCTGTAGCCTCTACCACTAAAAGGCAGGAAGGTCTTCTTCTTTGGGACATACATTTCATCCTTCATGTCCTCAACACTGACCTCCAGCTCCTCCTCATCTGCTCTTCCCTCCAATTCCAATGGTAACTCCCTGCAAACAAATGTTCTTACTGAGAAAACAGAGGAAGAAACTTCACCATGCCTATGCAGTCTTTGCAGTGTTCTAGGATACATTTATAATCATCACACACAGTAGCGACAATACCTTACCCTCGTTTAAGAGCTTCAAGGAACTCCTGATTCTCCTCTGAGGTGTAGCTGCGCAAATCCTCATCATTCACAGTAAATCCATCTTTCCACAGTCTAACCACAATCTCCACCTGCATTAACAAAGGCAGCTGAGCAAAGCAGCCTGAAAATGCAGACACTGTAGAATGTGGCTTTGTGTTGACAACTTAGTCTGAGACGCAGTCATCACTCTACCTTCTTGCCACATGTGGGTACACTGCTGATCTTCTCCACCTCATCTAGAAGGTCCTCCACAGAGAAACTCGACCTTATGGGGGTCTCTTCTTCATCATCGTGATCATTTTGAGCACCGTCACACCTGAGAGCTCATTACATAATAATGGTAATGAGGGTACAATAATAAAGAACATCTTAGATCTACAATTAAACATTTGGACGGCATTTAAATCTATGGAAATCAAGCATAATAAGGCTCACCATGGGCCATCTTTGACACCTTCTCTTGAATCAGTGTCTTTCATAACGTCTTCTCTCTTGCATCTTAGAATACAACGAGAAAAAATAACACAACATAAAGCAACATATTACACTGTAAAGCTGAATGTTGCATGTCCTAACAACTTAGCAGGAACTTAAAATTATGAGCCATAGTGAGTGTCACAGCCTGCAATTAGGCATGGTGTCAGGCCTTGTTTTGACAACTAAATATCTCTGCACCTATCAGGTTACTGTGCAGAGGTTCATGACTGGCCAGTATACACCCCTCTACCCCGACACTCCTACACTCCACCCCCTCCCCTAACCAGTTAACCAGTTAGTCTCTGCCATTTGAAAATCGCATAACAATCAAAGCAAAACGACCTAAAAGCATAGACACTGTTCACTATATGACTTTTGTTATTAATAAATATTAGATGACCGTGCCTGCTCCGTGCACGCGGTTCAAATAAACAGAAGCCACAATGTTCAACACACCCGAATATAAACGCAAAACATGTCATGTTACTTAATGTCCAAAGACAGTGCGACAAAATTACGTAAAGAGCGCGTGAGAGAGAGAGAGAGAGAGAGAGAGCTCGTGAAGCCCACGGGAACACCATTATGCGTAATTCAGACACCGATCGTTTACAAACATCGAGTAATGGAGCGATCACTCACAAATCCGCACAAAAATATTCCGAAAAAGCGTTTGTGTATTATTACCAGTTTGCCATTCCAGACGATCACACGGAGAGAGCCCGGGGTTGCAAGCTTCTTTCAACACACACACACACACACACACACACACACACACACACACACACACACACACACACACACACTAGAAGATGCAGCAGCCATTCATGTGACGTAATACCGCGCGCACTGCCTCGGTCTGACGTAACGCTTATAAACGACAGCACTACGCGGGGGTTTAATAGATCCGTCGTGTACGGATATCAGTGGATTGTGAACAAAAAATAGACAGATTTTAAGAAAAACTAGGGTAAAGCATTCGTAGTCTAAGAATATTAAAATAACAATAGAAATAAATTAATTGATGGGCAAATATTTCAACAAACTGCTCTGTAATGGACTGAGGCACTATACAGGACACTATACTATACATTACCTTTATTTATCTGTTCTTTTATTTCTGTAAGTATTCATTTGTGTTCATTTTTTTTACATGCTTGATAGAGATGGGACACAGTCTAAACCACTGGTCCTTAGTGATACTACTGGGGGCTCTTACCATGGTTATATTAATAATAACCAATGTTATTTGCAAAATGCAGATATTATAAATGTTTATCACTTCCTGTTACACTACATGAAGAAATGTAAACACCTGATCATCACACATACATGTGGGTTTTCCCCCAGACTGCTGAAAGCACTCAGCTGTCAATGAGTGAGTGAATGTGAGTGCATAATGCACTGAGATGGACTGACATCTCATCCGGTGTGTATTCCAGCCTAGTTCCCAGTGTCCGTCTGGATCCGTTACCCTGACCAGGATAAAGTGGTTACTGGAGATAAATGTATGAACAAAGCGAAATCTTTCAGTGGCTTTACTCACAAAAAATTCTAAACCAAACCATGTGCTTGGCTCTAAAGCAGTTGGTCTACGATGAGTTTTAATTGAAGACCTCTGATTTAAGCAATGTATAAAAATGGAATCACTTCATACACACACACACAAATATATATATTAAATAATATAGGTTTGCAGCAAACTGGAATCAGCTTCTGACACTATTAATTATACACACATAGTTATCCAGACATCCATTTTCTATTCCACTTATCCTACACACAGTCGCAGGGATCCCAGGGGACTTGGGGCACAAGGCAGGGGACAACCTGGACATGGTGTCAACTAATTGTGGGCACACTCACACACAACGTACAGATAAAGATTATTCTTGGACTAAGGGCAGGACTCCAGGGTACCTGAAGAAAACTCCTGGAGCATGAGGAGAACGTGAAAACACGGGGCTGAGATGGAAATAAACCCCAACCCCAAAGGTGTGAGTCAAATGTGCTAAACTACCATATACTAAGACTCTAAATAATAAATATTCTCTTTATCTATTACTTGTATTAATCTTTTGTACTTTATTCAAAGGTACGTTGGCACTAGGTTTCTAAAAGGGTAACCCTGTGCTTTAGGGTCCTCCATACAATCTTTAATGATTTCCTTTAATGATGGTAGCTTAGTGGGTAAGGTGTTGGACTACTGATTGGAAGCTTGAAACCCAGGTCCACCAAGCTGGGCCCCTGAGCAAGGCCTTTAACCCTCAGTTGTATAAAATAAGATGGCAAAAAAAATCGTTTTGAAAAAAGGCAAGAAAAGACAATTAGTGATCTGATTTCTTACTGAAACAGAAATGTGTGAGTGTGGGAGTTAATTTAGTTGGAGGACTGGTGGAGGCGGAAGTGGCGTGCTGGCGGTGTTCCCTGGCCAACAGCAGAGGGAGAGAGTGAGCGAGAGAAATGGCGCCTCGGCACTCTAGCTGAGAGATAGTCAATACAGAGGGAACTGACAGAACCGAGAGGAAACAATACGGTAAAGAAAAAAAGATGGTGAACACAAGAAAAGGCACGCAGGTCCAGCCATGCAGTCCTGTCATCTCCGGGCGGACGAGGTCGTCTCTTAGGAACAACCCAAACTTGGAAGAACACAACCATGTAAGAGCCGGCTCGCTTTTCCTCACTGCCCGGCTGGTTAAGCCAGTTTGCTTATAGCGAGCTATGCTATGCTATGCTATGCTATACTATGCTAAGCTAAGCTACCCAGTTTGGCCTGAAGATTGATGTCCCTCATTGATAGCCAGCTAGCTTACCTCTTTTGTTCACGAGTGACACAGTTTGTTTTAAAACATTCTAGATTTGTGAGCGACGCGACATGTATTATTGTTGCCGGACAATTTTTTTCCCCCCAGTTAGGAAAAAAAACAAGAATAGAGTAGCTTACTAGCTTTACTAGTTTATTGCACTCAGTGCCCCCAAGTTCTCCCTTTGTGTTGCTGTTGTGCCTGAGAGGAACTAACGTTAGCTAGCCGCGCTAGTTAGCAACTTGAGCTTTTGTCACGGACTGAGGCACCTGACAGCGTACACATAAACACAACACGGTTCTCCTGGTTTGTCCTCGCTGCTATTCTGAACTATTTAGAAGAACATTTTCACACAAGAAACGGTGGAAGGGGAGCACAGTGGAGCCAGACCCCTGCTGGCTTAAAGCGGGCACTGTCCTTTATTTAGGAAGTGAACTTCGACAAGTTGAGCGGTGTTTAGTCCTGTTGTGTTGTGAACTTTGTGCATGAAGGGCTATGTTGTGTGTTTTGTTGGGTTTTTCCTTGAGTACTATGAGGTTTCAGTGGCTTCCACAGTGTAGAATATCACAGCAACATCCCTATGCCTTATATATATTTATATTTGTATATATGTATTGTAGCAGTCGGTGTTTTTCTACAAACATTTCCACACCTCTCTCTCTCTCTCTCTCTCTCTCTCTCTCTCTCTCTCTCTGCATGAGTTAGCTCTTTTTTTAATCCTTGTTTTTGTGCTTTTTTTTTTTTTTTTTTAAAGTTTAATTTGGTCAATCTGCTCAAAATTCCCCATCCTGACACATTGCATTGTTGCGATGCAAAATAGAGCACACAACAGCGCATGCGCAGGCCAAGCTGTCCGTGCTACACAAAAACATGTAAAAGAAACAAACAAAACATTTATTGTGAAAATGAACAATTTATCAGCTGGGTTTTTTTTAAGCAGTGGCCATATGAGGATTTTGCCTTGTAGTTTTCTTCAGAGGATGGATCAGGTGAATTTCCTGAATTATGTTAAGTCTGCTAAGCATCTTCATATGCATCAAAAACACCCCAGTGTTTCTTGAACCTGTCCCCCCCCCACCATCATCTTCTTTTCTTTTCTAATTGTTCATGCTACAAATCATTTCTGGATTTTCCGGGCTGAAGTTCACTTAGATGAGGCTGCAGCATTTAATCGTGCTAATTTGTTAACTTTCTTTATGTTCTGTCTGTGAATAACATGAGGTATTCAAGTGATCCTACAGGGGGAAAATTGTGACTTAAGTTATGATGGTACTGATGTCTTTAAAAGCTGCTGTGTTAAATGAAAAGAAGAGTAGTGAGCCATGGAAGCTCACATGATCGATAGAGTTCTTGATCTGGCTACTGATTGGCATGTCTGTCAATTTTTGCGTTGCTTTATTGACTCCTTTATGACTATAGCTCTTTACTAATTGAATTTCTGTTTATTAAGTAAGAGTTTCACTACAGAAAATGCATTTTTGTTATTTGTCATATTTATGCATTTCAGAAGGACTCCATCAGTAATATCAGCCCTGGTAGCCCTCGCTTGTCCCCTCCACCTAAGCGAAAACGCAGACACACGACGCCTAGCTCCAGTGACACTTCCCCAAGTCCCCAGAGTAAAGCTCAGAGAGTGACATGGAGCACATCCAAACACTGTACCAGGTGAGCCTATAAACCATGAGGTATATAAAATAGGCTGGGATTATTGGTTTTACAAGCTTGGGACTATTGTTGTTGTTGTTTTGGCTGCTCCCTGTTCAGGGTCGCCACAATGGATCATTTGGTCCTAATGTTTTGATATGGCACAGGTTTTACGTCTGATGCCCTTCCTGACACAACCCTTCCATTTTATCCGGGCTTGGGACCGGCACTGAGAGTTAACTCTGTAGTGGCTGGGTTAGCTCCCTCCCCAGGAATCGAACTCGAGAGCATGGGATCCTGCCGCTGGACCACCAGGAGGCTTTTGGTTTTACAAGCTTGAGACTATTGTGGATCTATTTAATTTGTTAACCAATCATACTGTCTTTATACTATTGACCTCTGGAACATGTTTTATTATCTGAATTAATACCTCAGAAGCTCATATAGTATCTATGGGTTTAATTTCATCGGAGTGCCCAGGCTTATTCTAATGTAAAAGTCATATCTGGAGGAGCAACTGTAATGGTTACTGGATTTAATAACCATTATTTCAATAACCATTCAATTAATTTCTAAGGTAGCAGCTTGGGCACAGGGACTTGTATTGTGGATGATATACATTACTGAAGTTTTAAAGGGTCATACGATTGATATTATCGAAAAACATTATCATTGATATGGTGAAGTAAGGAGGGGTGTCATTTAACATATAACACAACACAGCACCTTTTTTTTATCTCCTAATTCACTAAAACATAAATGAGTGGAAACTTACAGTAACAACAGTTAACTGATTGAAAGAAACCTGTTTATGTATCAGATAACAGTTTCAGATTGTTAAAAATAATTGAAGCACTAATACCTACAATGATAGTGGAATATCAGCAACTTGTACACAAATTTGTTCACCCCAAACACAGACAGCTGATTATTAAATTATTGTAGTATTTCACAGTTTAAATTGCATGAATATGGTTTGTTGATGTGTTTCAGGTTATCCACCGGTGCTTTGCAAAATGGGCACGGTAAGACGAGATTTTCTTATATCTTTTACCCTGTTTTTGTGCCCTGTATGTAGTTTAGTGAAGCAGATGAATTCCTACAGATGACTAATTGACTCTGTGCTTTTTATTGTTTCTCATTAATGTTTTGCATGTGTGGTGCACAATGAATGCAGTTTTGTCAAATGCTTGTAGGCCGAAGAACCCTGCGGGTAGATGACAGCACAGATGGGGATGATGCTCGCTTGAATGGCCATGTTGAGCTGAAGAGGAGCTGTCGCTCTAGGAAGAGCCGCTTTCAGCACCTCAACCAGAGCCTGCTGTTTGACCAACTGGTCAACAGGTAACATTAGTTTGAGCTAGTTAACTAATAGTTTGCATCCTAATTGTGTATGTGTACAAATGTGTAGAGCTGTTTGCAATGCATTTTTTCCCACTTAGTATAATTTTATTTTGTATTTTTTGAATTTTGTCATTTTACGTTTTTATTTGTTCGTTCGGTGGCTTCAAAAAAAGCTTAAGTATAATTCATCAGGCTAATAATTCTGTTTGAGGAGTGAAGAGCTGGTTTCAGATCAGCATGAAAATGTGTAACAACTAACATTAGGCCTTCATGATCGTGGCTAAAATAATCATTTGTTTTCTCAGTATTTGATATTCAGTGACTCATGTAAAAACACTGAATAAGTTTGGACAAGGTAAAAAAAAATAAAACCCCATAATGGTGATATAATTACAGATCCAGTCTGTTTGTATGGTTGAGTTAGTATAGTGCTCGTTTAAAAAGACAGATGGCTAGTCTCTATTGGAGATCTACTAGAGTTGGAATTGATGCCTGAGCTTTTTGGACAGTAATTGGCGAAGCTTGTGCATTACTACCAGATATCTCTTTGCCGAGAAAGATACAGTTGTAAAACTAGTGAGCACAATAAATTTTATGATGTTAGTTTGTATTTTTTTGCTTGTACATTTTGTTTAAATTAGTCTATTGTGTTTGAGTTGTTTGGGTGCTTGTGATTGACCATCATGACTGCCTCTTGACCATCTTTTCCCCTGTCAGCACGGCAGAGGCGGTGCTTCAGGAGATGGACAACATCAGCAACATACGACAAAATCGGGAAGTGGAGCGGCTCCGGATGTGGACAGACACAGAACTGGTGAGTGCTGGTACCATGTAAGGTTCCTAGTTTAGTTCTTTAACAGAAGTATCCATCTTATATTGCAAGGTTTCCACCAGGTTAAATGTGGTGGTTTGGTGACTTGATGGTTCTGTAGAGAATTGTTTCTTTTGTAATGTTTCAATCCAGTCTGTTTCTATTTGCGTTTCATTTGTCTGCCTTGGCTGATAGGAAAACATGGACATGTATTCACGTGTGAAAAGGCGGAAATCGATGAGGAGGAATACATTTGCAATGCAGACACACCATAAAGTCATCAGCAAATCTGAAGCTCCAGAAGAAGAGGGAAGGGAGGAAGAAGAAACTGATGGTATGCTAGCCTTTGACCTTTATTTCATAAACGCCATAAATGTTATCGTCCCTGTGCATTAAGCCAGCTGAACGTAACCGAGCTCAAACTTATGCTAGTGTTTCACATTGACTGTAACTTCATAAAAATAACAAGCCTCATCCATGAAACATGCATGTATCTTGATTTTAGTAGGAGCATTCATTTTAAATGTTTGTCCATTATCAAACCATTTCATTGTGCTTGTACATTTTGAGTGGGGAAAAACTCCTGCAATTGTAGGATTGCAATTGTTGTTTGACTGCTTTATCTGTCTTGAGCACATGCAATATGTGTGATATGAAATTTCTGCTCTGGTCCTTGACTGGGCATTGGCATACTGCACCAACGACTTCAGAAGTAGTGCTACCTTATACCCAGAAATAGCAAACTGTGCACTCTGTTCACTATGTAAACAAGCCATTGCCTATAAAAATCCATGTTGCTGAAGTTTCATACCCAGAATAGATGTTTTGGATTTACTGCATAACTAGCCTTAACATTGGCCAGTTTCTGCATATTTACAAATTCCTAATTTAAGTATCAGTTTGAAACTTTTACTTTCAGACATGTAATCTGTGTTGCAGAGTATTCTTACGGTCATGGGTAAAAAGCCCACATTTTCATTCAGAGCTTGCTTTATGTTTCTCTCTTTTTACTGGATTGTCACTGATTTTTGCAGAATCCCACGAGGAAGGAGATGACGATGAAAGGGAAGATGATGAAGATGATGAAGGAGATGAAGCAGAGGAAGTAGGAGAGGAGAATGATAGACCTTACAACCTCAGGCAGCGTAAAACTGTGCAGCGTTATGAGGCACCACCCATTGGTACTCATAAATTATTTGCCACTGTAAATGTATTTTGGAGAACTACATTATCAGTTTCATTATTCCTAATCACATGTGTCCACTTGTAGTGCCAGTGAACAGAAAACAAAGCAAGAACACAGTGTTTGACACACACAGATCCCCTGCAAGGAGAAGCCATATCAGGTGTGTGATGACCTCAGCTGTTAGCTTTCTGTAGCTTTAACATGGGTGTTTTCCACTGTAGCAACTGGTAGACCATGCCATTATGATAGTAAACAGATTCAGTGTTGATGACAAGTGATCTGTACAGTCTAATCTAACTCTTTTCATCTCTGCATGCTACAGTTCCTACTAAAAACCTGCTTCTTAATCACGTTTACCTGCTCATTTTTTCTGTTTTTTTCCCCTCAGAATAAAGAAGCATGCCATCCACAGTAGTGATACAACGTCTTCATCGGATGAGGAACGTTTTGAACGTAGAAAAAGTAAAAGTATGACACGTGCTCGGAACAGGTGACCTTAAACCTTGTATCGCTTGTTTTTTTGTTTTTTGTTTTTTTTTCCCTCTTTTAACGCCACACTAGTCTCTAACAGAATGAATTTTTTGTGGCAGGTGTCTACCTATGAATTTGCGAGCAGAAGACCTGGCCAGTGGTGTGCTTCGCGATCGGGTGAAAGTTGGTGCTAGTCTAGCTGATGTGGACCCCATGAATCTGGATACCTCTGTAAGTATTTGCTAGGGATACCACAATACTCAATATAATATTGAACCTTTCGGTACGACCTCCACGGTTCAATACGCGTATGTGAACCACGGTTTTTCGTTTTTTTCCTTAAAACAAGAATAACCATGCGTTTTATTACTGTCTGAAGCTCCTGTTTGTGTTTGCCTCTACTGTACGTCTACGCGCTGAGACACAGTGAGCGCATCCAATCAGTGAGCGCTAAAGTTAGGGGCGGTAACCATGCTTGTGATGCTGGTGTCAGATTTCACTCTAACCCTGGAGAGCGGTGAAGTGAGACAGAAATACATGGAAGCATCGCTGTCTTTCAGATCTGTGGTGTGGGAACATTTCGGGTTTGTTGTTGACTATGATGCCGATTAAACAAAAATCCTAAACAAAAAATGACTGTGTTTAAGCACTGTTACACACGAGTTACCCACTGACATGGAAATACTTCCAACATGACCACACATCTGCAGCTCCATCACCCAGATATCAGATATCTGGAAGCAGGATGGTAGAGTAGGTAACACAGGCATCCAAAAAACAACAGTCCCCTAGCTGATTCCTCCCAGCACTCAGACACAACTGGTTCCAAGAGACACAAAAAATAATTATATTATAACAATTGTTTAAGATTTGCAGCTGTTTTCTGTGATGTGGGCTTTCGGCAACTTATAAAAAGTGCTTGAACCGCGTTACACACTACCGACACGTCCTTTTTTCCTGACCTCTACGAAAAGACTGCAAAAAAATCAAAAACGCTTTGGCTAAAGCACAAAGCCTTGCTCTAATAACAGATAGTTGGACCTCGGGGGTAACAGAGAGTTATCTCGCCCTTACTGTTCATTACATAGCGGATTGGGGAAAAAAGAGCGCTGTACTCCAAACCTTACATCCGCTGTCTCCTGTAATAGTCATACAAGAGCTAATTTTTATATCTCACTATTTTCAGTACACTATGAATGTGTACAAGTTGATTTTTGCATTTAAGTAAAATAAAGAGAATTGCAACTAAAACCAGTTTTTTTTTCTTCTTAACATACACTATATTGCCAAAAGTATTTGCTCACCCATCCAAATAATCAGAATCAGGTGTTCCAATCACTTCCATGGCCACAGGTGTATAAAATCAAGCACCTAGGCATGCAGACTGTTTTTACAAACATTTGTGAAAGAATGGGTCGCTCTCAGGAGCTCAGTGAATTCCAGCGTGGAACTGTGATAGGATGCCACCTGTGCAACAAATCCAGTCGTGAAATTTCCTCACTCCTAAATATTCCACAGTCAACTGTCAGCTGTATTATAAGAACGTGGAAGTGTTTGGGAACGACAGCAACTCAGCCACGAAGTGGTAGGCCACGTAAACTGACGGAGCGGGGTCAGCGGATGCTGAGGCGCATAGTGCGAAGAGGTCACTAACTTTCTGCAGAGTCAATCGCTACAGACCTCCAAACTTCATGTGGCCTTCAGATTAGCTCAAGAACAGTGCGCAGAGAGCTTCATGGAATGGGTTTCCATGGCCGAGCAGCTGCATCCAAGCCACACATCACCAAGTGCAATGCAAAGCGTCGGATGCAGTGGTGTAAAGCATGCCGCCACTGGACTCTAGAGCAGTGGAGACGCGTTCTCTGGAGTGACGAATCGCGCTTCTCCATCTGGCAATCTGATGGACGAGTCTGGGTTTGGCGGTTGCCAGGAGAACGGTACTTGTCTGACTGCATTGTGCCAAGTGTACAGTTTGGTGGAGGGGGGGATTATGGTGTGGGGTTGTTTTTCAGGAGCTGGGCTTGGGCCCCTTAGTTCCAGTGAAAGGAACTCTGTATGCTTCAGCATACCAAGACATTTTGGACAATTCCATGCTCCCAACTTTGTGGGAACAGTTTGGAGCTGGCCCCTTCCTCTTCCAACATGACTGTGCACCAGTGCACAAAGCAAGTCCATAAAGACATGGATGACAGAGTCTGGTGTGGATGAACTTGACTGGCCTGCACAGAGTCCTGACCTCAACCCGATAGAACACCTTTGGGATGAATTAGAGCGGAGACTGAGAGCCAGGCCTTCTCGTCCAACATCAGTGTGTGACCTCACAAATGCGCTTCTGGAAGAATGGTCAAAAATAAACACACTCCTAAACCTTGTGGACAGCCTTCCCAGAAGAGTTGAAGCTGTTATAGCTGCAAAGGGTGGACTGACATCATATTGAACCCTATGGATTAGGAATGGGATGTCACTTAAGTTCATATGCGAGTCAAGGCAGGTGAGCGAATACTTTTGGCAATATAGTGTACTTACTATTCTTGTCACCTAAGCAAAGAAAAATGGAAAAAACCTTTAATTTGCCGAACCAAAAACCGTGGTACGTATTGAACTGTGGGTTAATTGTATTGTTGCATCCCTAGTATTTGCCATGATTTTTGATACACAGAGCAAAGGCAAAAGTGAGCACTTGTTAATAAATACTGTAGCATAGCTCGTAAATATGTGGTGGGAAAAAATGGCTATTTTTTTTTTAGTTTTTGAAACATGAATCCAGATGTTTTGTCACTGCACGTACATTAATTTCAGTTGAATACCTCTACTATAGAATGGAATAAATGAATACAAATTCAATCATTTAATTATAATACATTGAAGTAAATATTCTAAGATTTATGCAGCTGACCAAACTAGAAACTTTCCATTGTTTGCTTGGATTAACTATATTTTTGGCCATCCCTTTATAGGTGAAATTTGACAGTGTAGGAGGGCTTACTTCTCACATTAAGTCTCTCAAGGAGATGGTGGTCTTTCCTCTTCTCTACCCTGAAGTGTTTGAGAAGTTTAAGATCCAGCCTCCAAGGTAAGACTCTGAGAACGTATTTATACCTGTATTATAACAGACTCACAGATTAGCTTTGCCCAGGTCATCATTCTGAGCATTTTGACTAACTTGTTTTCCTCTGCTGCTCTAGGGGTTGCCTGTTCTATGGGCCTCCAGGGACAGGGAAGACTTTGGTGGCTCGGGCGCTGGCTAACGAGTGCAGTCAGGGTGACAAGAAAGTTTCCTTTTTTATGCGAAAGGGAGCTGACTGCCTCAGCAAATGGGTGGGAGAATCAGAACGACAGCTCCGCCTTCTCTTTGACCAGGTTACTCTTTTCAGCTTGTTTTGTGTCACTTGGAAGTAAATCTCAATCAAACGTAATCAAATGTCTTTGTATGTGTTGTTTGGGTGGGGGAGATAAACCAGTTATACTAAATGTCTGGGGTTTTGTCTATATGAACAACTCATTCAAAACAGAATTGTTATTGTTTATTGTACCAATTTGGTAATATTCTCTACAACTACTTGTAGGCATACCTCATGAGACCATCTATCATCTTTTTTGATGAGATTGATGGCCTTGCACCTGTTCGTTCTAGCAGGCAGGATCAGATTCACAGGTAATTTTATTTCTAAATCACCGTAGAGCTTATCAAAGTTTGCCTGTTGTGTTTGTAATGTTTTTTTTTACTATGCAATTATTTTAGCTCCATAGTTTCCACATTACTGGCTTTAATGGATGGTTTGGACAGTCGAGGGGAGATAGTGGTCATTGGTGCTACAAACAGACTTGACTCTATCGACCCTGCACTCAGGAGGCCTGGTCGATTTGACCGGGAATTTCTGTTCAACCTGCCAGATAAACAGGTGAATAAATTATTCCAGTGTGATTGCTTTATACGGGTCTCAGCATGTTGTACATGTTCTACATAAAGGTAGAAATAAAAATAATACATATTAATGGTATATTCGTGTATATGCTATTAGAGTCTCATTGACTTTAAAGGTCACTGACTGCCAAAATATATGGCAAGTCTTATGTTCTAAAACATTTCTACTGTATCATGTTCTAGAATGCTTTTATTTCTATTCAGACGCTTACTGTGTGTTTTTATCTGCAGGCTCGAAAGCACATTTTAGAAATTCACACCAGGGATTGGAACCCAAAGCTGTCAGATTCCTTTATGGATGAGTTGGCAGAAAAATGTGTCGGTAAGTGAGACACTAGTTAGCCTTTTAAAGATAAATGTTACAGCTGTTTGTTTTTTTGCATAAATGTTAATTATTCACTTATTTAAAAAAATATATAATGATAAAAAGTGGCTGTTAGTGTAGACGTATATAAACCGTATATATAGAGTTAAGCAGCCTGTGACTGTTCATCTCATCAGGTTACTGTGGTGCCGACATCAAAGCACTTTGCACTGAGGCTTCACTGGCGGCATTGCGGCGGCGCTATCCTCAAATATACAGCAGCAGCCAGCGATACAAACTGGACGTGGGCTCTATCGTGTTGGGGCCGCAGGACTTTGGCCATGCTCTGCGCTCTATTGTTCCAGCTGCTCAGAGAGCTCTCGCACCACCAGGCCGGGCTTTGTCCTGCACACTGCAGCCTCTGCTGGAGAGATCACTGACCCACACACTCCACTGCCTGTTCCGAGTCTTCCCCCATGCAGATCTCCCACACAGGGAACAAACACATGGTACTGAGTCTATACCTGGGTGGGACAGTACTGTTTAATTTTTTTTAATTGAAATTATTTGATTGAATATTGTAATCTGTAATGTAATTTGGTATGCCTAATAATTGATCAATTATTATTCAGTATCAGCCATCCTATATGTACATGACAATTTTAAAAATTATTATTTTTTATTTATTTATTTTTTTTAACCAAAGGTTTGTCAGAGTGATGCAATTTTGAAAATGAAAATTTCTTAACAGTATGCCCAGGCATTTTTCTTTATGTGAATATCATACAGCAAGCCATGCCTTATTGGTACATCAGTCTATCTCTGTCCACTGAAAATTAATTTCCTCTAACTTCAATCCTCGGCATTAGTCAGCTCCAGTAGATTAGACAGAGAGTAATTTAATTTCTTCACCATATTTCAGCAGGGAACACATCTCTCGCTTTGTTAATGACTTCCAATTCGGTGGACTGCTTTCTCTCCATCCATAATAACTCAAAAACTGACTTACAGCTCTAATTAGTCAGGAGCGTTCCTCTAAACCCATTATTTCCATACATAAATGTAAATTTATAGAGGGAACTTATAAATAGCCTGTATGAAACTAATGAACATGGCATACATTGATTTAAAAAAAGAAAAAAAGCTCTAACATTATATTTTCCAATTAGACTAAAGTTTTCAATTTTCCCTCAGGCAGATTTGTTCTTCTGGACTTTTAATGGCAAAATTGATCTCTAAACTTTCCAGCACTTCTAGTATCTGCAGCATTAGAAGATATTTTTGAATGATGTTTGTTCATATCTTTGCACAGACTCTGACAATCAGCTGCTGGAGGAGGACTCTTATAGCGAGGGTGAAGATGGAGCTGGTGCTCAGTCCATTTACGATGTACAGCCAGGATCCCCAAAGATATCACACTCCTCCATAGTACACAAACCCTTCCTTCATTTTACTACGTAAGATATGCCCTTTATTCAACTGCAAATACTTGTCTATAAATAACTGGAGATCTGTATAGTAACTCGAATGGCTGAGAATATACAGATGCCTCCTGCTTGTTTTAGTGCTTATTGTATGACTGGTATGAATAAGAAGGTATTTATAAATGAAGGTACAAATGCCTAGAAAGAAATTACTCGCTTTAAATATTTAATGTAATTTATTCGTTTGATATAAAATAATCCTAATCACAGGAACACTGTAAATACACAAGCAAATGTCTGGTTTGTTCTGATTGAAAGCCTAGTTACCCCACAGGAATTATAATGATGACCTGTAGTAATGTATGGTGATGTTTGTGTCATGAATCTTTCATAGTCGTCTTATTTGAAAGCGCACAGTTTACACAGTGCAGCAGTATATTCTAGAAGAGACCAGTGATTTGTGCTGCTCTCTGTTGGTCTGCACTGGAGTAACAGTCATTTTGTTTTACAAGGCAGAGAGCAGATGTTCTTTTATTGTCATTTATATTAATTCGCTTTGCAACCAGCTTTTTGTCTGTTATATCCACTTATATAAGCAATATTTCAGTCATTAACTGGCATACACTGCAATTTCTTTGTTTTAATAAGATTTACTCAGTACAAATAACCTGCCTTATGTCATTTTATTAAAGCTGAAAATGTTCCTTTAACCTAATTCAGTTTTTTTTTTCTTACCTCTAAGAAGCGGTAAGGTTTTCTGTCAGCAGCATGATTATATAATACAGAGTACGTTCAGTCCTCTAGCATGTGTTTTGCTTGCTTTTTTTTATTTAAAGAAAGTCCTTTTTATGTGAAAGTGCATTAGAGACTTTCCCTCATGCATTTTTAAGTGTGTGTTTTTAAAAGATTTTTTTTTGAATTACTTCTAGAAATGAACTTTTTAATTCTGCTGCTTAGAAACAGTAATGTAAAGAGCTTTGCATCTGATTCAAGATGGGCTTCATGTTGAACTGGCTGCTCCTGCATGGATGAGAGTAATAAATAGCCTCGTGTGTGAGCATTAAAGCCTTTGCACCCTTTATTTTTCATTAAAATAAAACCAGACCTGAATTTCTTTTTCAGCACCATGACCACATGTGGAAGAAGGTCATAACAAATACCTGAGTATACAGGGTGTTGGAGTACCTGTGCATTACTGCTGTGCATAATTGCTTAGATATGTCATGGAGTAAACTGTGTGTATTGTTTCTTTCCATGTGAATCAGGTCTGCCTATCAGCAGCCAACCTCATACCGACCACGGCTTTTGCTAACAGGACCTCAGGGTTCGGGTCAGAGCACACACCTGGCCCCTGCTCTGCTGTATCACCTCAACAAGTTCACTGTGCACCGCCTCGACCTGCCCACTCTCTACTCTGTCAGTGCCAAGACCCCGGAGGAGTCCTGCGCTCAGGTTAGCACCCTCACAAATACACACTCTGCTGTGTTTCAGACAACATAATTAAAACGTGTCTTGTAAACAGCAGGTTCTTTCTATTTAGTTTTGTGAATCAAATTTGTAGAGCCTGGATCATGTATAAGCTACTTACGTGTACCAATGTTCAATATAAATAGGTCAGAAATGCGTGGTTTATAAGTCATTATTTCACATGAAATTTACTATGGGTCAATCAGGTTAGTTGTAACTAATAGAAGAGTCGATCATTTTTTTGGATGACCAAGATGTTTTGAAAGGTTTCTATGCAGTATTAATGAACTGTGGTCATTATGTGCCTCCAGCCTGTGCTTTTAATTTGAAGATGAACTTTTATGCAAATTAAATCCATGTAACATGTTTTGCTGTCATAAAAATGGCTTTGTGCATTTACTGTCCATTAGCGTTCGATGGAATCTTTTAGATTTCCAATACCACTGTGTGACAAATAGGGGTCTGGAGATAAGACTGGATCTTTATTTATTGAGCACTCAGAGTAGATCAATACAGCCTTATAGTCCGTCATCAGTCTGTATAGAGGGGAGGGTGATAAATTTGTTGTGCTGAGTGAATATCTTGCATTTAGGACACACAAACCTTGAGTCACTTGTTTTAATTGCTTTAACTTGTACAAAAATATATGATTAAATCACATACCTACTGAGCACCAAAGTCATTTTGACAATTATATGTAGTTGGTGTGATGGGATGCAACAGTGCGATTTAGTATTGTGGAACCAGAGACAATTAAAAAAATACACTGTCTTTGAGAAGTTGCTTGCCTTTTTTAGTGAAAACTCTATACTGCATGAGAGGGAATTGCACTGAGGGGAAGAATGTTTTCAAAATGTTTTTACCGATATACAAGAATGGACAAATCATCAAATTATGGGACAATTAGAAGCTCCAGTGTAACGTAACGTTGAAATAACATATGGAGGGCTAATTAAGTGAATTAAATCAGACGAAAAAGAGATCTTATATGATTTTAAGAAAAGTTTCAGATATAGCATATTGTGCTTGTGCAGTCAACAAAAAATCAGCGAGATATTGGCTGTGAGTTCTGAGTGCTGTTCTCTCCCTGCATATACACTGTATTAAATCAGCACAACTGTTCCCTGAAAATCATTACTCTGCTGTTATGAAAAGCCAAACAAACCCTAGCAGGGCTTTGAGAGGTTCTCAGTTGTATTTTTCGTTACCGAAAGTTATGTAAATGTGTCTTTGGTTCTAGGTGTTTCGAGAAGCACAGCGGAGTTTGCCAAGTGTGATCTACATGCCACATGTCAGTGATTGGTGGGAGGCCATAAGTGACACGGTGAAAAGTACGTTCCTCACACTGCTGCAGGATGTTCCCTCCTTCACTCCACTCCTCATCCTCGCAACGGCTGAGATTAGCTACCAGCAGCTTCCTGAAGAGGTGAGGACATCTATTGAACCTGCCTTTTTGCTTCTTTTGTTGGATTACTGTTTCACAGTGTTACCATTTTGCCAGCATTTTTAGGGAATGTTGTTATATACACCTTTGCAGATGTTTTTGAGGGTAAAAGTGTATTGTACACAGAGCTTTGGACACACTGTTCTAATCGCTGGTGCCGTTTACTTTCAAGATGGTTTTATTTAATACACTTTAAAATAATAGCATGCTTTATTTAAAATAATTGGGAGAACATTAGTTAGGTGTAATGTGCTTTTCTGAGTAGATGTTACAGTAAATGAAATATATATATATATATATATATATATATATATATATATATATATATATATATATATATATATATATATATATTCATTTACTGTAACATCTACTCAGAAAAGCACATTACACCTAACTAATATTATTTATATAATAATATAAATATATATATATAAATATATATATATATATATATATATATATATATATATATATATATATATATATATATATATATATATATACACACACACACACACACACACAATATGTTTGACTGTTATATATAAAACAGTTTATGGCTCATTAAGATGCATGTAATCTGGGATAATGTTAAACTTAAAATGATGCTGTCACAGAGAACCCCTGAGTGATTTTGTACTGTTACCGAGTGCTCCATCACTTTCAGTCCCTTTATTCCGCTGCATGACTCTGGCGGCTGTTGCACTTTGAACAGAGCAGTAAAAAATAAAACAGCAAAACTACTGTGCTGAGACTGTTAGTAATGCTGCCAAATGATGTACTTCTTCAGTTCTGGAACCAAATGGAGCTAAGTAAGATAAATGTTCAGGGCTGCTTTTCATTCAACTGCTTTATAATTTCAATAGATGGTGAATCAGCCTTTTCAGATATTTGATGAATGCTGCCTTCATGTTATTTAGAAACCAAATCTGTGCTAATGAAACAAAGGCAGGTGGGTTTATTTATTTATTTATTTTCTGTTGATTAAATAGAAATACAGACAGTTGCAGATCAGTGTAGCTTGATCTATAATGCTTTCAGTTAGGCTAGTGAATTTGTGTGAAATGAGAATTTCTTTCCTCCCAGCCAATATCCACTCCCCCACCACCCCTCAAAGAATGAATCCCATTTACCCAACTCCTACAGCAGAGGGGGACCTTGTACAAGTGAAGGCAGATATTCAGCTGGAAATGTCGATTAATAATCTACATTCTGTTTTGATGTACATGCTTCAGTCAGTACATGAATCATTCAAGGTTTTATCATCAGTATAGGTGAATGCAAACTGTACATATATGGTATCATCAAATTTTAATATCCTCACCAGGCAGCTTCTCGTCCAGATTATTAAGCAAATTGGAAACCACAAATTCTAATTAACAAGCTCTGTAAGTGTTATTAAACTCCTTTTATTTATATATATGTATATATATATACACTATATTGCCAAAAGTATTCGCTCACCTGCCTTGACTCGCATATGAACTTAAGTGACATCCCATTCCTAATCCATAGGGTTCAGTATGACGTTTGTTCACCCTTTGCAGCTATAACAGCTTCAACTCTTCTGGGAAGGCTGTCCACAAGGTTTAGGAGTGCGTTTATGGGAATTTTTGACCATTCTTCCAGAAGCGCATTTGTGAGGTCACACACTGATGTTGGACGAGAAGGCCTGGCTCTCAGTCTCCGCTCTAATTCATCCCAAAGGTGTTCTATCGGGTTGAGGTCAGGACTCTGTGCAGGCCAGTCAAGTTCATCCACACCAGACTCTGTCATGCATGTCTTTATGGACCTTGCTTTGGTCACTGGTGCACAGTCATGTTGGAAGAGGAAGGGGCCAGCTCCAAACTGTTCCCACAAAGTTGGGAGCATGGAATTGTCCAAAATGTCTTGGTATGCTGAAGCATTCAGAGTTCCTTTCACTGGAACTAAGGGGCCAAGCCCAGCTCCTGAAACACAACCCCACACCATAATCCCCCCTCCACCAAACTTTACACTTGGCATAATGCAGTCAGACAAGTACCGTTCTCCTGGCAACCGCCAAACCCAGACTCGTCCATCAGATTGCCAGATGGAGAAGCGCGATTCGTCACTCCAGAGAACGCGTCTCCACTGCTCTAGAGTCCAGTGGCGGCGTGCTTTACACCACTGCATCCGACGCTTTGCATTGCACTTGGTGATGTATGGTTTGGATGCAGCTGCTCGGCCATGGAAACCCATTCCATGAAGCTCTCTGCGCACTGTTCTTGAGCTAATCTGAAGGCCACATGAAGTTTGGAGGTCTGTAGCGATTGACTCTGCAGAAAGTTGGCGACCTCTTCGCACTATGCGCCTCAGCATCCACTGACCCCGCTCCGTCAGTTTACGTGGCCTACCACTTCGTGGCTGAGTTGCTGTCGTTCCCAAACACTTCCACGTTCTTATAATACAGCTGACAGTTGACTGTGGAATATTTAGGAGCGAGGAAATTTCACGACTGGATTTGTTGCACAGGTGGCATCCTATCACAGTTCCACGCTGGAATTCACTGAGCTCCTGAGAGCGACCCATTCTTTCACAAATGTTTGTAAAAACAGTCTGCATGCCTAGGTGCTTGATTTTATACACCTGTGGCCATGGAAGTGATTGGAACACCTGATTCTGATTATTTGGATGGGTGAGCAAATACTTTTGGCAATATAGTGTGTGTGTATATATATATATATATATATATAAAAAACTCTTTCTCCCAGCCTGTCGTTGCCCTGATGTACATTCCCCATTCATGCCCCCGACCCCTGGTTCTTTCTCTTTAACAGTTAATAGTCCTTGTTCCTCTTCCTCACACACTGACACACTTCCTTGACACGATTTCCTTTCACGTCTGTTGTTCTCTTGATCCCCCCCCCCTTGCCTTTGTTTTAGTCCGCTTTCCCTTTTGATATTCATCGTTTCTATTCTTCCACCAAAGACAATTCAGTCAACTCACTGCTTTGATAGCAAGAGAAGGGAGAGATGGATGGTGAACTTTCTATCAGCAGAAAAGCCAGTGATTATACCAGTGGGGAGCTGCTGTGGCAGGAACATGATTGTTACCTCACAGAGAGCCTTTAAGATCCCTGTGAAGCCCATACTGCAAACCTAGGCTACCTAGTGAGTTTTGCTGGGGGTTGTGATTGGCTGGTGGTGAAGCTCTTGATCAAGGTCTGTTAGAGGAAGCAGTGCCCACCAGGAGGGGACAATAATACTACTAGACAACAGACTGCTAATTTTATTGACAGAAGCTGCTTGTCTATACAAGCTGCATTCATTAAAGCCTGCTTTTCTCCCCAGAGGAGACAATGTTTTTATGAGATAGTAGATTGTCTTATAGTCTCTCAGTAACATTGGACGGTATCAGTATATTAAATTATTTAATCAGACTACCAGTTTGTCACCCTCAGAAGTCTACTGGAATAAATGTATTTTTTTTTAATATTATAAAAAATTCACAGCCTTTGATTATAACCTTTAGTTGAACAGTTGTGCCATTCATGCCGAAGCCTACATTGCTGTACTGACGGAATTTTACTTATAGGTTAATACCTTTTATTTGGTGTAGGTGATTTGCCCAAAAATATTCTTTATCAAGTTTTATTTGGATAATGTTTCAACAATTATAGTATCAAATTGGATATAGATATAAGCAAATTTGTTTGTAGCTCTAGATCATTGATAAACTAAAGGTGACTCTGACAAGAATGATAAATCTTAAGAGTAGCTGGACTCGTCAGGGAACTGTTCATCATCTTCTAAATGAAGCAGGAAAATGAAACCTTTATGCACAATTTATAGATTTGTGTTTACTAACAAAGCATCACATAAACCAATGATTGAAAAATGTGATGTAGTTTATCACAGTATTGAGTATACTGTCGTATTGCCAAAGCCTAGCTTTCATCACCTAATTCTCAACAGAAAAAAATAATCATTATATTCTATAACAACTGCTCTGTCTCTTTAACGCCTCTTTCATGAGCACTGCAGTGGCAGGGAACTGTGGAGTGCTGAAATTTGATCTTTTGAATTTTAAGTCAGTCCTGGCTTTGAAAGCCCTTTCAGAGCATCTTCGATGGAGCCTTAGAGTGACTCGCTGTGGTGTGAAAGCCCTGTCTTAATCGGGGCGAGGGCGCACCCCCTCACATACACTTCAGTATGGCATAACGTCCACTCGGAAGCTGGGAGGGTTGTGGGTTGGAGATGTTTTCAGTCAGTGACAGTCCATTGCTTCAGTAGGGAATCATAACGTGTGCTGAAGCTGTTAAAGCGGATGGTGAGCTTTTAGATTTCTAAGAGATCTATTAGTTCATGGAGCACAAAGATTGCCACAGGTTTAGTTGGCAACAGTTTGCAGGGTCACTTGGCTTCTGGCATATTCAGCATGACAGCTGTCCTCTCTGCAGTGATGCACCTCAGGGGTGAGTACTCATTCTGCCTTAGACAGGAATAATAAAAACCTCCGCTCTGTCAGCTCTTCCTGCTTCCTGTGTTGGAGAGACAAACCAAGTGCCAGTCATGTGCCTTATGTTTACATCTGTCGTGAAAGTAGGCAACAATGCAGTCAGGGTATACACACACCATGAGCACTTTATTAGGAACACTATAGTAATACTGGCTTGATTCTTCATGGCATGGATTCCACAAGATGACTGGTTCGCACAAGTTTTCCAGGTAATTTTTCAGGTGCATGTTCTACCACATCTTTATTTATGAAAACAGTTTGCAATGCCTTTTGCTTTGTGGCATGGGGAATTAACATCGTGGATTAGTCATTAGAAGATGGTAAAATGTGGCCATGAAGAGAGGCGCATGGTCAGCAACAATATTCAAATAGGCTATTGCATTCATGTTTATATTAACAGTATTTGGCAGACACCCTTATCCAGAGAGACTTACATGCCTCTCATTTATTTAAGCGCCCGGCAGTGGTAGCATCTTGGCAGCGGTGGGATTTGAGCACATAAATTTCCCATCAGTAGTCCAGCATCCTAACCACTGAGCTACCACCCCCCAAGCTAACCCCCTGGCTACCTCTCCCTCATATATTGATTGATTGGTATTGACAGGCCCAAAGTGTACCAAGAAAACATTCCCCACACCATTACACCACCTCCTCCAGCCTGAACTGTTGCATATAAGGTAGTTATCTGAGTTACTGTAGCCTTTCTGTCAGCTTGTACCAGTCAGGACATTCTCTGTTTACCTCTCCTTTCAACAAGGTGTTTCCATCAGCAGAAGTGCCGGCCACTGGAGGTCTTTGCATCATTCTGAGTAAACTCTAGAGTGTGTTGTGCATGAAAATTTCAGAAGATCAGCAGTTAAAGAAATACTCAAATTAGGCCGTCTGGCACCAGCATTCATGCCACAATTTTCTTGCTGGCCTGTATCTGTATGATTGCACTACTGTCATGTGATTGGTTGATTAGATGAAGGAGTAGGTGTACTGTGAGTGAGAATGTCAAAGGTAGAGGATAACTGTCTCCAAATGTGTTGCACAAAAACTGTAACTCCCTTTTTCCTTATTTTTTTTATTAGGATTTGCAGCTCTCAGACTTATTGCAGTATCTTGCCTGTTTTGCTATTGGCAAATTTTGGTTCATTAAGTGTTTCTGAAAGTTTAATCCCTTTAGTGCTTTTGAAGTTTGAAGATTGAAGTTGAAATTTGCCGCTGATTCTGCTGGGTGTTTCTCCGACTGTGTTTGCCTTTCAGCAGATGCAGGCATGTTTGTTTATTTTTTTTATTTGATTTGATTAATTTTTGGATTTCTTTTCTGCTGATTTGGTCTTGGTCAATTCCCACTCACCAGTTGTCTCTCCCTTATCATACAATACCTCCATTATCAAACAACATCTACCAACCAGATATCATCATCCGAGACCAGCCTGTTCTGTAAGTTTCATGTACCGGGTCTTTGGTTAGCCAGTCTCTCTAGTATTCCATCAACTGGGAGAGAAAATCTTTATCTGCTGTATAGAAGTGTTGCATACTTATTTTATTTCATGCAGAGTTTATACTATAGAGGAATGAAAACTGAGACAAACCTACCACTAGTGCAAAAAAAAAAAGTCAACCTGTCTGGAGAATTTTCAATATTTTTTAGGGAGTGGGTTTAAAGTACATAAAACATAGATATATGTGGAGAATGATGTCTGGGTAAATCCTGTCCCTCGGTAAAAAGAGCTAGTCTTTTTGGTGAAGATGTTGGCAAAAATGCCTGGCCTGTATATACACACACACACACACACACACACACACATAAAGAAATGAAGAAACTCCAGTTCTCTGGAACAAGTAGAGAGAGTGGGGGTTTGGCCTGGAGATTGAGAATAGGGCCTGAGATGAAGAGACAAAAAGCTCTCTCATTTTTAGTAGCCTGGTAGTATCTGAGTGGCTTTAGCTAAGTCAGCAAGCACTGGTAGCTAGCAGGTTGAGTGAAATAGAAATGTGTTTTAGCAACGAATTTAAAGGTGGAAATGCAGTCAACTGCCTGGTGTTGAGCTCATGAGAATTGAAAGCTTTCAGACAAACCATTCAGAGGTTTTCTTTGGCATTGGCACACACTCTGTCTGTCAAGCCAGACCTGAAATGTCATCATTTAATCAGTGTCTGGTACATGTTTCTCTCCCACAAATCTGCCAAAAGGACAGATATTTCTAGAAAGATTGTGGTGATGATCTTTTCTGTGTTCCTGTATCTGCAGGGGTTGACTTAATGCAGTACAGAACATGCTGCATCAGCAGAAGCCGTATATAGTTTTGGGGCACGGGGCAAATGAGTTTATTTTATACGGGAATGTGCAAAAGAACAATGCCACTCAGTCATGCTGTGGAGATAATGGAGTCTCAGTCTGTGTAGTGGAACACTGTTGTGATGCTGATGTAATGACAGGGGCAGGGAATGGGGCTTGGCATTATGAAGATGATGTCAGTATTGCGCTACATTTAGTCATAATGTTGTCTAAAATCAAATTTTAATTAGAGTTGTGTACTAATTGTTGGCCATGGTACATTTGATATCACTAACTTTTTGCTGTTTTTTAATCATTGAGATGGTACTTTGTTGGCAAACCAAAAAAATTAAAGAGTGCACGTTAAATATCATGATCAGCCGTGCGAAAATTACTGCCAGCCATGCTAGCCAGAGCGCTGCCTGTATCCTGTAGCAGCTGAGTCTGGTGAAATGCCTTGGTCTCTGCCAGATGTGAACATGTGGTATTTAGGATTTATGTGATATTTAGAGTTCATTACACCCAGATTATCACCACTAGCCTACAGTATTCACCCTAGATACTCTCTAGAAGGGACAGTTAGGACACCAGTGAAGCAGCACTCATTCACACATGGGCAGCCGAGGACAGATCTGCACAGTGGACTTTATTGACTGAATTAATATCATGTATCCAGCAATAACTGTAAAATGGGACTCGGGTCATAAAAGAAATGTTTCCTTCATGACCAAGCAGAAAGCAGAATCCACCAGCATCGGTGTCATTTATTGTCCAGTGCCCTTTACTTTTATAGGTGTTTTTGCTGATCGTTGCATTTTCTCATTCTCCAGGCCCATTTTCCCTTTTTTTTTCTTGAGCTTATTATAAGTAAATCCTCTTTGTAACCAGTCAGATTTGACACTGATACTTGTATCATTGAAAACAAAACTTCCAAGCATCAACTTCATCCAAAGTAAAGACAGAAATACGTACGGTACATTAACATCGCTTTTAGTCAAGCTGTACTTTCATACAGGTCAATATTCAGTATTCAGCATTCATTATTAGAAATGAAATACATACAAATGTTCTGCTTTTTGTACCTTTTGTTAAATACATTTTTTACTTATAGTTCATTACTGTTACTGCTCATAAATCATATCAATGTTTGCCTGAAATAGAATTAATGCACTGTACAGTTTCCCCTTCCTTACTACCACATACATTTGCTACCACACAATTAACAGAAAGTACTGAATGTCCATTTGATTGAAAATAAAAGGGTGATTTCTGACTCAAAGTGAGAGAATTTTCAAGAACCAGATACAAGACTCGACGTCAAATCAGACTTTTGCACAGGATTCTATACACAGGTTTACAGAGAGACCTTTTTTTTTAACTATAAGCTGAGCAGAATGCTGCTTTTCACACACAGAGAGAGAGAGAGAGAGAGAGAGAGAGAGAAGGAAAGGAAAGGACAGGACAGGACACTTGAACTACAATGGAAAAAGATGGTGCAAAAGGCAAGTGCACTATAGAAGGGACAATATGATTGTGCCGGTGTTTGGAGTGACTCAGTTTGCTCCACTTTTGTGCAGATTGTTGTTGCTTTTTATGAACCCATTGTAATTCTTTTTCTCCATCTGACATCCGATGAATTTTCTGATTTTCCAAAGCTTTCCTGATTCATCTTCAGGCACCGGCTAGACTGAACTGTCTTGTCTGCAGATTACATTTGTGAATGCAGATGTTTGAAATTTTTTTTTGAGTTTTGTCAATTTTACAGATGTGGTGGCAGGTGAAAAAAGGATATTTTACATTAATGTTTCTAATTCTGTTTGTTGCTACATGTCCAGCCCGCATGCTGTGATCCAACATGCACTAGTCTAGTGCACTACTTAACTCTGACCTTAAGGTGGCAACATTTCAATTCAAACATAAATGATTGTTTACGTTCTGTTCTATTGTTATTAATCATTCACGCATCCCATTAAAAACCTTGGGAAAGTGTAAGTAATCAGAATGACTGCTTTTACTGCTTATGTGTTTGCAAGTTGTATAAAACCACCTGAGAACAGCTTTATTAAGACTGTGGTGTGTGTGTGTGTGTGTAGGTAAAATGCATCTTCAATCGCTCCTACGGTGAGGTGGTGTGTTTAACTTCACCTGGAGAGGAGGACCGCAGAAAGTTCTTCAGTGATCTCATACTGGTGCAAGCAGCCAGGCCACCGCTCCGCCCGAGAAAAAAAGGTACGACACTGCCGTATGCAGCTGAGATGTCTGGGTAGAAGAGGTTTCTAAATCTCATCAAGTATACCGTCATCATTGCAAAATCGCCCCTTCTTCTCACTGCTCTGTATGTGTTTTTACCTTTGCTGACCACAGTGTGTGTTACCATAGCTATAAATTGGCTGATTGGATTTATGACCAGGTTGATTGGAGTATAAAAGTATTTCACATACCACACACTGTCCCTCCAGCTGCTCAGTTTGCTCTGAGCGTATGAGATGCTGAGAGCTGGTAAGGACCATTGAGGTCTTTGTATGAGAGACGGGCAGTACATGGGAATGTTCTGTAGTTAAAGTCTGAACAAATAGTCTAATTTTCTGTTTTACTGCTATTATTCTGTTAATTATAAATGATGGCATATGATTAGCCTTTAGATTAACACGCCTTATTTTAAATAAAAAGACAGTTACTCATTTAATGCTCTTCGCATTTCACACCTAACACCTGGAAAACAGCATGGTCTGTGTGTTTGTTCAAAGTGCAATGCTGAGGTAAACTTCTGGGCTGTGTGTGCTGTGAAAACAAACCTACAGACAACTTAAAGTGAAACAAAAAACAAATAAAAGCAGTCTTAACCAATTCTGAAACCTTGAGTGCATGTAGCATCTTAACAAGAAGTTGAGTATTAAAGCACATCAGTTTGCTTTGTAAATTTTTTACTAGAGCAATATAAACGGAGCTGAATTTTTTTTTTTTCTATTCATAGCCCGCTACCTAGCCTCTAGATCAATACATTTATGAGGCCTGATTTGCGCTGATCTCTCACAGGTGTCAAGTAGACAAGCATGTTTGCGTAAGATGAACCTCCACAAAGTCGTGTTTTGACAGTGTGGGAAAGAAATAAGCCCCAGATCTCAACTCATGTTCAAGGTCAACCCCCAAAAGTTTTGTAAAATACAGTAGTAACTGAACATTATTTTTGCTTTATGTCAGAGAGATCTAAAGTTTGCAGGAGCTGGAAGAGCCAGAAGCTGAAAGATTCCCCAAAGACTTTTTATCTTGTGTTGGAGGGACCTTTGGCTTCCAGATAAGTTAAGATGTTGATGGTCGGGGGAGTGCTGGATCAAAATATTATAGCGCGCAGAAGCTTCCATATATATTTTTACGCCAATACTAATAGTGTAAACGTGGTTTATTGAACGCGCACTCACACATGAGCAGCAAACTCTCATTCACTACAGTGTGTATAATGAGAGAGTGGGCTTTAAAATGGTAATGTAAGCATGAAGACTCACTAATGTTAGACAGAGTCCCCTACTTCCATTAGCACCCATCTTGCTGAGGTTAGAGAGACGCTGTGGCTTCAGTAATAATTACACATACTGTAATTAGCATGGCTTGCTATATAGTGTATCAACACAAATTACTGATGATGAGGCTAGTGAGCAGGCTTTTGACAAGACACTCTGCCCATGGCCTCCTGCTAGATATTTCCTCTGGCCGCAAGAACATTCCCAAGTTGAGCATCAGCAATTTTTTCCTTCCACTCATGTCCCGATCTCTGTGGAAAGTTGTCTGATTTTGGAAATCAAAGCTTAAAATCAGTTTCTGTCCACACCTGTAGGGATAAAAGTGTGTGGTTCAAGCTATTACAATCACAGTGTTCTTATTTATTGCTATATGGTTTCCCCCAGAGAAGCAGTGTGATTAGCACAGCTATTCTGCTTGTTTGGGTGAAGTTGCTGTCCTCTGGCAAAATATATACTGGAGATGCTGAGTATCTCAATTTCTGAGATTTGCAGTATGTTGCATCAGCAGTTATTGGGCTTAGGTGATATACTGGAAATATAGTAGATTGCTGATAGATTGTGAAAGATTGTAAAATGTGAAAATAACTAGCATTTCAAGTCGAATGCATCATAAAAACCTCATTTTTTCGACTTCTATACCTTAAGACTACTGACATGTGCCTCTTGAAATATGCCTGCCTCTTAGAAAGTAGAATTTTTCAAAGAGAAATGAACAATCAGGTTATATCCCATATCCTAGTATCGTGGAAATACTAGTTGTATACATTTCTATACTATTTGTGCCTAACAATTACAATTCAAATCAGACATTAAGGTCTCCTTACTCTCGAAGATCAAGGGTTTCCTGGCATTGTAATTGACTATCCAAATTCTAGCAGATTTCTTAATATGTCCTGATTTGCAATATTGTGCATATAGTGGAATTAAGTAGTGTGTGTGTTTTCAGAGTGTGATCTCGAGGTGCTTCCTCTGGTGGAAGACCCTGGCCCTCGGCAGCTCTCTCCAGAGGAGCAGAAGCGACTTGAGGAGCAGGAGGAGAACACCCTGCGCGAGCTCCGCCTCTTTCTCAGGGACGTCACCAGGCGGCTGGCCACCGACAAGCGCTTCCACATCTTTAGCAAGCCTGTAGATATCGAGGAGGTGAGCTTGTCATGATGCTCAGCTGAGATGCTACATACACTGTGTTTTTCCCACAGTTGAAGCATTAACTGTTGTTCTCAATTAATAAGGATATTCACTTTGACTAGGACAAATCTAGCATGACATCACTAGCAGGCACCCGAAAGCACCTGCTAGCACAAATACAGCACCCAATAACATAGATATTTTTCTGTGCACTTTTCTAGGTATCAGATTATCTTGAGGTCATCAGAGAGCCTATGGACTTGTCCACTATCATGACAAAGATTGACACTCACAAGTACACAATCGCAAAAGACTTTCTGAAGGACATTGACCTCATCTGCAGTAATGCGTTGGAGTACAATCCAGACAAAGATCCAGGAGGTAAGGATAAAAAGTGTATAGTTAGTTTTGTTTTGTTTTGTTTTTTTTAACTGATGGCTGGATTGTGTCTTTTATATCATGGATCCTTTTTAAAGGAACTTTGTAAATTATTCCAGATGATTTACTCATAATTGTTCTTGTGAGTTTAAGTCAAAATTTGAATACTAAAAAGGTACAGAATTTTAACATTTTATTATTTATTATACATTTTAGTATTTCAACAAAAAAAATCAGTGGATCTACAACAGTTCAGTCAAAACCTTTTTTTCAGTCCTTGTCTCTTGTTTTAGTAATAGCGTGTGTTTTATCGTTCTGTTACTACTACATTACTGCTCGTGTGCTAGTTCTTACCAATTAAGAAGTTCTCCATTATTTAAACCAAGCTCATAAATGTTTATATGAAATATATATCCAGTGTACACACACACCCTATGTCACCCCATGAATAATTTACATTGTTTGAAAGGCTGTGAATATTACAACTGCTAGTTCACAGCTTAAACACAATTGCTCTTAAACAGAATCAAATAGATTTTAATTGCGGCCATGCAGAATGTTCTGTTTTGCATGGCATTAAATATTTGTTTTATTGCTGACGTCTCTTTCCAGGAGTAATTGCTGGTATACTAAAGGTTCTTGGGTGAATGTGGACTGTGATCATGAATAAATCATGCCTCTCCATTTAGCAGGACATCATGGGTCATTTGTTTAAATGCAGTGTCCACAAAGTAGCAACGAAAAGGATAATGCAAAATGCAAATAGCCGATTTAATGTTGGGGCCACGAAGTCTCAGGGTGCATTTGGACCAAGAAGGCACTGTTATTTCATTTGTCAGTATTACTTTTCGATTCTGTGATGAGCCTTAAAACCAAAGTGCTCCTGTCTTCTATGTCCAGACAAACACTCTAGTACACTCTTGACTCTCGGTTATTTTATCATGTACTTTACAATCATTGCTCTCTCTGACGTTAATTTCAAGTATTTCTAGACTTTTCGAAAAACAATGGTCAGTGAAATGGAAAGGTTACAAAAGGACAAGTTAAGAATTAGTGAAGTTAAAATAGACTTAAATAACCAGATTGTATTAGGACATCATTTATAATTGAATACCCAGTTAGCCTTTAGAAGAATCAGTGTTCGAATTCTGAGTATTGTGTGTATTTGAACACGTCATCATGCTGAGCTGACAATCAGGCTGTGCTTTTAATATTTCTGTTCATGACTTCACTATATTACATCTACAAATATAGATATATGCACCACTGACAGCAGCAAAGTTTCATTTCCAAAGAAAAAAAGATATAATTGTACATATTCAATATTTTAGTTATTTTTTTCAACTCTAAATTAAACGGAAGACACTGTCTGACTTCCTACCATTTCAGGAAGTGTCCTCATAATTTAAGCTGGCATTCATACTGTTCACCTTTACTCAAGCTTCAGCATGCCAAGATATTTTTGGACAATTCCATGCTCCCAACTTTGTGTGAACAGTTTGGGGATGACCCCTTCCTGTACCAACATGTACACCAGTGCACAAAGCAAGGTCCATAAAGACATGGATGAGCGAGTTTGGTGTGGAGGAACTTGACTGGCCTGCACAGAGTCCTGACCTCAACCTGATAGAACACCTCTGGGATGAATTAGAGCAGAGACTGTGAGCCAGACCTTCTCATCCATCATAAGTGCCTGACCTCACAAATGCGCTTCTAGTAGAATGGTCAAAACACACTCCTAAACCTTGTGGAAAGCCGTCCCAGAAGAGTAGGAGCTGTTATAGCTGCAAAGAGTGGGCCAACTCCATATTACATTCATGTGCATGTAAAGGCAGACGTCCCACTTTTGGCCAGGCTCAGAAACTCTAATTCATCCCAAAGGTGTTCTGTCGGGTTGAGGTGCAGGCCAGTCAAGTTCCTCCACACTAAACTCGCTCATCTGTGTCTTTATGGACCTCGCTTTGTGCCCTGGTTCGCAGTCATGTTGGAAGAGGAAAGGGTCATCCCCAAATTGACCAATGTTCGACAAATGAAATTGTGCAAAATGTGTTGGGATGCTGAAACATTAAGAGTTCCTTTCACTGGAACAATAAGGGGCCAAGCCAAACCCCTGGAAAAAAAACTGAATTCAGTGATTTGGAGGGTTGTCCCCAAACCTTTGCCAATATAATGCAGATATCTGACTATTTACAGGAGGCACTACCCCTGCTATTACTAGGGAATTAGTTCAAATTAGTGTTTAATCTAAGAGAGAAAACTTAACCTACCAATGTTCACAGCAACCATCAGTGATTTTGACCATGGCATGATTGTTGACAGGTCGGTTTGAGTATTTCTATAACTGCTGATCTCCTGGGATTTCCACACATAACAGTCTCTAGAGTTTACTCAGAATGGTGCAATAAGAAAGAAAAAACATTTGCTGAGTGCAATTTCACTCACAAAAATTGAGCGGGGGAAAAGAAGGGTCTGACCGGTTCGAAGACTGGTTCGAGCTAACAGAAATGCTACTTTAACTCAGATAACCACTCTGTACAATTGTAGCAAGCAGAAAAGCATCTCAGAATGCACAACACGTCGAACCATGAGGTGGATGGACCACAGCAGCAGACGACCACGTCGGTTTCCACTTCTGTCAGTCAAGAACAGAGTGCTGCAGTGAGCACAGACTCACCGAAACTGGACTGTTGAAGAATGAAAAATGTATGGTCTTGTAAAATGCATGGTCTGATGAATCTCGAAGCACACAGATGATAAGGTCACAATTTATGCCACCCAAAACAGAAAGCCAGCATTCCAGGCTGGTGGAGGTGGTGTAAAGGTGTGGGGAATGTTTTCTTGGCACACTTTGCAGTTGTTGGGCCACACTTTATTTTCTAATGGATATTTCCAGCACCAAGTCAAGCAAAAGACAGTGAGTTCAGTGGCCTTCCCAGTCACCGGATCTAAATCCAGTAGAACAGCTCTGGGATGTAGTAGAACGAGAGTCAAAGTGTACCTGAAAGAAACCAGAATCTTAAAGGATTGTTTTCAACATCTTGAGTACTCCATGCCATAAAGTGCTGAGGCTGTACTGAGACCTAAGGGAAGCCCAATCCAATATTAGTGTACTGTTTCTAATGTGTTAAGAGAATCTGTATAAATCTGTATGAATAATCTTTTAATAATGTTTTTTTTTGTTCGTTTGTTTTTAGAATTATCTAAGAAAATATAGTAACAAATATATAGTTGTTTCACATTTCCTGAGCTAGACTGAGCTTTTGGAATCAGAGGACTGCAGGCTATAAGTTAAAAAACACTTTAAGTTTAGTTGAAAGGTTGGCATTTGTTAATGTAAGGGATTGTATCGACTCTGACTCACCGGTGATGAAAACCTGAGTTTAGCTGTAGATTTCAGCTCTTGACCATTGTTTTTTTTCCAGACGGCTTTCTTGTAAGCACAGTTTTAGGCTTAAACTAGATTGCATGAATTGCTTCTCGAAAGATGGTACAAACCTCCATGTTAACAGACATGCTAGTGCCTCTGTTCTAATGGAATGGTTATGTTTGTATTTAAGGACTAATGGCATGTTGAATTGTTTCGTCACAGATAAGATTATTCGGCATAGGGCTTGCAGTCTCAAGGACGCGGCCCATGCAATGATTGCCTCCGAGCTGGACCCAGAGTTCGATCGCACGTGTGAGGAGATTAAAGAGTCTCGAAGGAAAAGAGGTGAGTTACCAGGCTATGTTACAAAATCATCTGATAGCACCGTCTCCGATTTGAATTTTCCAGCTAAGTGTTTTGCGGTAGCTCGTATATATTTTATCGAAGTTGTTTCACCCTGCAGTTCAAGAGAAGTTTACACTGAATTTTCTGAAACCTGGTTGAGCTTGTTACAGTGTCAGTGTCATTATTCAGCACAATCAGGATGATCTATTTATTTTTTTGTTGCGACGTGATCAGATCATGAGGTCATAGCATGAGCAGCAGGCAGCTCTTTTCTCTTTAGCTCATTCATCACAAGGTGAGAAAACATTTAAGAAATCTGCTGTACAGCTTGAGGGCCAAGGTAATTGTAAGGTATTGCCTATAATCATGCAGCGTCTTCTCACTCATAATTCCGACTGCAAACCAAAACGCTTACCTAATAGTCTCCTCTAGGCCTCTTCAATTTCTTTTCATTTGCACTCTGAATGAATTTTGCAGGCTATAGAGTGAATTGTTCATGAACAGTGCTGGTGAATATTTTATGTGCTGCACTGGAGATGTTAAAGGTATCAGTTTTGTAGAATGAAGGTGGTGCTTCTCATTTGCATTTACAGTCTATTAGTTTTGTGTCGTATTAAAAGTAAGTAGGGCTCCTTCTATCAGCCAAAAGCATTAAGGCTCGAAAAAGTCAAGAAAGGACACGTCTTCTTAGTTACTTCCTGTCCCTTCTTATGCCAGTACTTTATATACTCACTAATTTGTAAACAAGCTTGCATCTTGCTGCCTTTCACTTCTCCTTGTCTGGTGTTTCTGTAGTAAATGCTGCTGTTTGACCCCCTTAGAGTTCCAGATGCCACAACAGCTAGCTGCCACTCCAACATCTGTATCAGGCAGGAGGCCGGTCGGTGGAGACGAGGCCACTGGCAGCACTTCTCAGACAGATGTGGTGGAAAAGCAACACAACAGTGAGTACATGTTGGGTATTACGGTCAATATGGCAGGCAGCCTATGTGGTGGATTTTTAACTTTAGTTTTAAAGACCAGAGATGTGATCGAACTCTAAGAAGCTTAAATATTCTCACCATTTTCAGTCACTTGTGATGTAATATTATTATACTTTAATAGTCTATTTGTTTTTTATTTATTTATTTGTTTTTTGAGTGACAGAGACCTGAGACGAAAAATAATAATCTCCTCATTACTTGTTTAGATTAATCAGAACAAACAGTTGGGTTTTAACATAATGTCTGGGCATAATCTTTAAACTAACATGAAATTTTATTTTCAATAATCCTTTTATATTGTGTAGAGTCTGTTTAGATGAATGTATTATGTTCTTATGATTATTAGCATTACTAGGTTTCTCAGGACACATTGTAAGGGCTGAAGATCTCCCTTGATTTAAGACAATAAGACCATTTTTTGGACTTGTGCCATTAGCCATCTGTATGGCACCATTCTGAAGCTCATCCTGCAGCCCCGGTGCTGAGGGCTAATCAGTCCTTATAAAAGGTCCCCTCCAGACAAGAAATGTGTCCATAAAAGTGCACAGCTGCTCAGAGCAGAAGCGCACGACCTCCTCATTACACACACTCACAGTCTCCCCTGTGGAGCAGAGTGGCACTCTGGCCATTTCCACACAGCCAGGACAGAGCTATCCTGAGGCATGAGGGGACTTGCAGGATGACACCACAGTGACAAGGATGTAAGAAGTAAACTTGGTATGCATTTGATTTAGGATGGAGTAGTCAGAATAAAGATTGAGTTTGAGAAGTCAGATTAAACTAGTAGTCAGAATAAAGATTGAGTTTGAGAAGTCAGATTAAAAATTGAGTTTGAGGAAAAGTCAGAATAAAGATCAGGTCTTATGTTTTAGGCATCACCGCACAAGTTCAGCTTATTAATGGAAGGGTTACAGGTGTTTTGGTTTTGCGAAAAGGCTCACATAAGAGCAGACTGAGCTGTAATGCTATGGCAAGCAGATTTGCGTTGTTTTTGGGTAACTTAACTATCTTTCATTTCTTAGCCAATAGGGGCTCATTAGATTGAAAAGATTTCAGATAGTGTAATTTGATAGTGGCATATGGGCTTCAGGACATCGATTAATAATTTTGCACTTGAAGTGAACCTCAGAAAAACTTGAAGCCTAGTAGTGCTAAAACATATGGCACCCGTCTTTTTTGGTCCTTATAATGTTTATAGTTTAGTTTTATTTTGCAGTAATTGTCAGGGGCAAACAAATGTGTTGTCCAGACTTCTGGGATAATCACTTTCCAATTTGGCAGTAAAAAAAAAAATAAAGAGCCGTTGCCCAGTGCAAAAAACAAAACAAAAAATGGGGCACCAGATCATTTTGACATCATTTTGATTAAGCTGGTTGCTCAGCACACACCTGTGTGAATTGGTCACACCTGCGTTGAGATTTTAATAGATTCAGACCTCACTGGACTGGACATATCATCATCTAACCATTATCTGCTGCTCACAATGACTGTCCAGCAGTCTGTGCATGTATTATTTTATTCGTAGCTTTAAAGTTTTTCTCTTTTAAACTAAAACTTGTTTATGCCAACCTTGGCCTTCTTCTCTGGCTCACATAGCTGTTTTGGTCAAAAAATGATTAATCAAAAGAATGTTGACAATCTGCTTAATTCAGTTAATGACAAATCCCTGCAGATTTATTAAAATAGTGTGGCTGTGGAAATCTGTGTTAACAATAATTTAGGAGTTTCCTTTGCTGCTTATTGTTGAAATGAGAAGGCATTATTCACAAGAACGAGAGAGAAGGAAATCTTACTACAGCAAGTCCACAACCTGCAGTAGAGAAGTAGTCAGAATTCCACAAATACAAGAAAATAGAAATAACTACATCGTTCTACATTTGACAGCCAATTTTTCATTTACTTTAGATGTTTCTGAAACAACTGTGATCTCATATGGGCTCAATAACCCATGCAATAGATTTGTTTTCTGTTATCTGTGAGCCAGAACCTGTGTTGTCTTGATATATTGGAGGAAGTTACACATTGTGCTTCCGTGTATTGATTCACATGCTCTAGTAATAAAGCACTGTTAATTCCAGGTTAAGATTGCACTGGATAGAGAAGACTGTTATGTTACACTTGTGTCAAATTAAGTCACCTTAATTGGGGGTTTCTTAGGAATCGTGTACTGGGTACTTTGACTGCCACAAGGTGGCGTATGTCCATCTGCAGATTGTAATTTAGTGTCCCTAATGCCGAGTCTGGAAACTATACCAGTTCATCTTGTTCCTGGGGGAAAAAAAAGGAAAGAGTTGTATCCCTCAGACATGAGAAAATGACTGCTAGCTGTAATAAATACTACAGGACTGGATGTGAAACTTTTTTCTGTAAGCCTCTCTAATACATCTTTTGGGAGCAACGATTATGGCATGTCCGACTTCAACTGTCTCCAGCTGCTTCATAGGCTCGGTTTTGGACATTGTAGCACAAAATACATTTTCTAGTCGAGGATGCTTTGTGATTTAAGACAGCTGTAAATATTTGGCACCTCACTCTGGATCACTGGATCAGGTGCATGTGTGTCCATTATATGTACATGCCACCCTTTATTGTTCATTATTAACCTTTCAAAAGAGTGTTTCTGGACAGTTGAAGCTTGATTTTATTTTCTTATTATTTACAGAAAGAGAAAAGGGAAGGGAAAGATAGAGGAATTAGTTTTTCCTCACTTAAAAAAAATAATAAATAAATAAATATGCACTCTAATTGTTCCCTATATGAATAATTACTGTATGGACTCCATGACACAGCCCTTTGAAACTGGAGTTATTAGGATTTTCTGTATTTATCCCTGGTATAATACAAATTGCTGTATGTTTTTAATAAAGGAGTGTAGTGTCTTTGTAATCACAGATGATTACACTTTTCATATTGCATATATTTGGCCTCATATCGGTCTTCTAGCATATGTTAAAGCGAACTCGTTCATCTCTTGTAGTAGCTAATTATGTGCCACCTATAAGAGACTTAACATTAGTGTTATTGATATCATGGATTCTTCTTATACAGTAATTCTCATCAGTTATTCATCCTAATGCATCAGTTATGCATCAATTATTCTCTTAATGCTCTCTCTGTCTTTGTCATAACTTGCCATATCTGTCTAAAGGATGTAGGCAGTCAGGCGCAGCAAACACCAGGCTCATTAACACGGAGTTATTTTATCACTTTTTCTGATCTAGGGCTTTTGTAAATATTCAGTTTAGATCTGGAGTTGGTTTGGTATTTTTTTGTTTTGTTGTTGGAAATTACAAGTTAACTTGTACAAGCAGCAGGCATAGGAAGTGGGAAAGTTTTTTTCACGTGGAAATGGTTAAATCGAAAGCTTTCTTAAATCTAAAATTTCAAGATAATCTTTATAGGAATGCTGAACACCGGAGCACCAGTCCAGTTTTACATACTTGACATGCAGTAATAATTTTAAACAATCAAAATAAGGTTATTTATTTTGTTAAAACATTACCATAGTTCTGACGTAAAGCTGCCAAATGATACTCGGCGCTAAAACCTGGAGGATTATTTAGAAAACTGGAAGGAAAAAGACCCCAGTATGTCTCTACATTTATGTTTTTGGGTTGTTTTGTGGGTCCATCTGAGATTCTCATTAGTGAGATATTTCAGGAGCGAGTGGTCGAATGTTTGTAGGTTTCGTATGAATTGGTCGCTTGAAATTGCCAGCAGTTGAACTAGTTAGAGTTGATCAGTTGCATCAAACAGCCTCAGTGTCACAGAAAGGTCAGACATCTGAGATACTGTCGGTGAGAGATTCTTTGTTAATGCAATATCTGTAATAAATGTAGTATTGTGTGGACTTGCACAGTTGTCTAACATTAAACACGTGTTCATTTGGAAAATATTGTGTAAGGCTCTTTTGTGATGAGTAGATGCTTGATTTGTGTGAGGACTGCTGTACTGTTGCTGCGCAGCAGTGGTCAAGGTGTCTAGTGTATAGAGTAAATAGTTTTCTCAGTGTGCCTAAGAAATCTAAATAAAAACACTGATGTGTTCCTATTCGTCTTGTACTATATCTGGTAATTGATACGTTTAACCAGTACATACTGAATTTAGACTCTGTCCTGTTGCAGCAAGCATGAAGGGGTTGTAGGGAGGCATGGGTGTAATTTGTCAAATTCAAACTAATACAACTGACCGCCCCATTTTAGACTGCCTCATTAGACTGGATCATTTCTGTTTTTGAGTTGACTAAAGTTACCAATGTCTCTTTCTTTTTAATAAAGAAGAAAACAGTTGATTTTCTACTAGAAATTGTAATTTCTCTTGCAATACCATTGCCTGTCCCACAGATGAGAGTTATGTGGAGTATTTTATAGGTGTTTTGATGCCGACTCGTTCTGAGCTTGGATTCGGGTGAGCTACAGTCCTGATGCAGATAAGAAACTTGGCCATGTTTCAGTGACAGAAGTTGTTTTTCAAATGGGATTTCATAAATAATAAGCGTTCTCGAAATGGCCCGTATCATAACGCTACAGGTTCATCACTCTGCATCTTTTCCTTAAAGTCTCTGTAAATGACAGAAGCTGAGCTTTAGGAGGAAAAATGGAAAACGGAGAAATGCATCTGTCCATTATGGATATTATGGCTGGGCTTTAAGATGCTCTCTGCTTATGGTGTGATCTTATGTGATAGATGCATTCAACGTAAGATAAAGTAGAGGAGTAATAAGAGTGAAGTTTTTAGACAATGGTGCCTCACTCGAGCCATATGGCCAGACAAGCCAAGATGGATAAAGCACAGCACACAGTGAGACCTGAGCTGTAAAGCTCTCGTCAAATCCCCATTTGTTCCAGGATATTAAACTCAATGCTTCCTACCCATGCCTCCTGCTAACATACGCTCTTTCTTTTCTCTTTTTTCCCCTCTTTTGCTTTTCTCCAAAATGTTTCCTGCAAGTCTTTTGAAAATGTCAGAAGCTCAGATTTTATTTAGATTTTAACTTAGATTTTTTGAAATGTTTCTTTTGGGATAAAACGTGCCTGCACATTTTCCTGGTCATTTAACATCTTTGCCAGATGTTTTGAAGGTTTCTGATTATTGCTCATGTGTTATTTTAAAATGTTTTACATCCCAGAGGCTGAGACAGTCAGTGAAGGCCACATTCTACACATATTGTGTAATACTGCAGCTTAAAAGTTTCCTACCTATATAAGCCACGTTCTCCTTCTGAGCCACGCACATTTATTTAATGGGCTTTCAGTGGGTTTCTCATTTCCATTTAGTGCCTCGTGCTTGTTACTCCTCGTGATTATTTGTTGCATCAGGTAGTGGTGTGTGTTGGTCTATGGTTATTGGTGGTGTAGTTCGTTGTTAACGGTGCTACTTTATTTGATCTAGATTGCGGAGGTACTAAACGTTTTCTCCAGACGATCGTTCGTTTTTTTTTTTTTTTTCAGAATGCAGTTCAAATAGTACAAACAGCTGTCCCAAACTTTCTTTTATTTAACGTTTTGACTCTTTTTTTTTTTTTTGTTGTTGTTATTCCTGGCTATGATCAGAGGCTGAGAGGTTTGACCACTGGGGCAGGTAAGGTATGCACCTCCAGTTTTGATTCACCAGCTGGGTGTAATTACATCTGACAAACTCCTGAACTAAATTAGAGACGGCGCTCATACAATTTTCAATTTTACCACCCTGTGTATATTTGTATTTCCTGCCTATTCTTTCCTTCTCCCTCAAGCCTTCCTTCTGGATAGTAAATGACTCACAGGTGCATCATATCGCCCGTCCCTCTCTGTCTGTCGCTCTCTCCCTGGGCTTTAGGTAATCACAATCCCAGCTTGGTGTTAATCCAAATTTCATGGCCTCCTAATGGTCTCCATTAAAAAGTATACTCTGTAGACAGCATGCCTCGTCTGTCATGTCATTCAGCACAAACGCTAGTGTGAAATGCACAGCAGTTGGCAGTGAAAGTCTCTGAGCCAGCCAAGTGATTGCAATATATCTGATATAGGAGCAGTGCTCCGTCGCCGTTTGCCAAAGAGTCTTCCTCCCGCCGTTATTGGCTCTTAACTGGAGATCTGACTTTGGTGAAAGTGACTTATTTTCTTATCATTTAAAAAGTGAAGGCCAGGGAAGTAGCAAAATCAGTGGTCGATTTTATACAATAATAGATCTAATCTTGTAACCACGGATTAAACACATTTTTTCAGGACAAAATAGAAATATAACATTTCCAGTCACAGCCAGTACAACTCTATTAAAAGCCTAAAACGACAATAGATGCAAATTAATGGAGCATGTTTTTCAAAATTTAGTCCATTTTACACTTTTATGCTTTTTGTTTACAACGGCCGCTTCTCTCGAACAGAGCATTCGTTTCTGTTTGCATTCACTGATTTAATAAATATAACACAGAAATCGAGAATGCGTGGTTAATTAGCTTGGGCTTGCTCTGAAAATATAAGAATTGAATATGTTTATAATTTTCTTTTCAAACGAACTGTGTTCAGCACATTGCTTCTGCATGCACCGGTGTTGTTCCTGCAGTCCTCAACAGCGCATGCTTCTCCAGACTGATCAGATCCCACAGCCACTTGAAGAGTACCTGGATTCTCTGGGGGAACCTTATAAAAGTCAAATATAGTTGGGAGCAGTTCCATTTTACTCAGAAAAGTTTTGATAAGGTTCTTACCAAATAAGATTTATGTCATTTTCAGTGTCATCATCTTATTTTTCACATCTTTGTGAATGATGCTAATATTTATTTCCAATTATTATAGATGATTAGAAACATTGCCATTGTGGTGATATAAATTTAAGATTGCTGAACATCCTGCAATCCCACAAGTCAGAATCCCCTCTCAGACACCAGGAAACCAACCCCCCCCCCCCCCCTTTAGTGTCTCAGTTACACAGTCAAACACATACGTGTGTGTGTGTGTGCATTCACCGACTGAAGGAACACTTGTTTGCAGTGGAAAATAATACTTGATTACTCAACATTTAAACACGGTTTTCCCCTTTCTCCTAGCGGTTAACCGAATATCCGTTCATTAACTTTTACAGATATCCGAATAATAAAATCAGACAGAAGGCTCATTCCTAATTAAAATACTGTTTAAACCCCAATCAGTAGGAGTTTCTATTTTTGGTAATGCTTTTTATCTAGCAAAACGTACTCTTTTGAGCGCTTTGAACAACAATTCGAATACACTGGCTATTAAAATGTAGCAACATGCATTAGGAAATCTTTAAACTCAAAGCATGTTTCTTTACTAACAGCTAATTGGCAAAGGGATCTTTGGCTTACAAACAAACATTTGAGAATCCCTTTGCTAAAGCCCTGATTCCTTTTAAGTGTGCCTTTCAGCAGCATAATGTTCATTTCTCCAGTCTTACTCGCTGGCTGACTCCCTACACACCCACACAAATAAATACACTCACAGTTTGAATGCCCTGCTGATTTATTTATTTTTTTCTCTCTTCTTCTTTTGAGCTGGTGGAACAGAAGTAGCACAGATACTGGTGAGATGCATTACCTCTGGGCATGCTAATGTACGCCTCGCTGCAGGAGGTGAGTGCAGCTTTTGACTGATTCGCTTCATTTCCAGAGGCATGGACTGAATCATCTATCGATCGAGATGCCTCATTAAGTGCCACTGCTATGTGATGCAGGGCAGAGTGACAAACAGTGTCCTCACTCAGGGATGACCTTTTCCCACTCACTTTCCCCCCTTATCTTATTTTACACTTTTTTTTTTTCCTTTGTCTTTTTTCCTTTGCCAAAATACTCTCATGGGCATGTTGTTGGAATTAATTCTTTTTCGCCTTTGTGTTATTGATCTGCATTCTGGATTTTATAACAGTTCCCTTGATATGAAACTCTCTTTATAATTTGAGCTTCTGAGCACAAAAAAACGTAGAGCATACTGTATACTGTATACGCATCATAGTTTGTTTGTTTTTTATATCGTACAGAAACATTAGATGTCACTGAACAGATATCACACTGTATACACTTGCATGTCGCCTTTTTCGTGAAAAATTGTCAGATTTCATTTTGAAGATTTGTTATAATACGAGATCTTGCAAGCCATTGTGTTGTTTTAAACGAAGCCAATCTGGCAACCCTGCCATAAGCGGTTGTGTCTGCTATTCTTCCATCATTGAAATTGTTCATAGTGTGAGCATGGGGCATGGATGTCCCTGCCCCTGTTGACCTTTAGTGCTTGTTGCAGCTCCTATTTATAACCACTAGGTGCAAAGGTAACTCTACAGAAGCTTGCTGCCTTCAATTATGGGACGTAGGTATATATCTGTCCATTAACAACATTGGTAACTCTAAATATAATGCAAGACTAAAATATTAGTATCAACATTAATTTTGGCAGCAGGTACTTCATGAATAATGTCTGGGCTTCCCCATTGACCCTACCGCTGTGGCCTCATCAGAGAGATCAATGTGTGATCAGAGCTTCATTAATCTGAGATCCTGCTGATGCTGAGTAATACTGAGTGTCTGAGAAGTCAGGAGCCAGTGGGAATATGGTGAGCAGAATTGTCTGTTTGAATATGTCGAGCGAAATGGTCAAAACATGACGGAGTAGCTGAGAACATGCAGAGAGCGTAAGGGGGACCGTGAAGAGCATATATTGTAAATAATACATACAAAATTATGCGTATGTAATTTTGCTCTCATTGGTCTCTGACTAGATTACGTTGATGGGGTTCTGCCAGAGTGTACTTTATGTAGGACTAGAAAGAGCATAGGAACGTATTCCAGACTTTTTCGGTCTTAACGAAGGTGCTATTGTACAGAAGACTAAGCTCATGTGGAATGTGGAGCTTTTCTTTCTGTGCCAGACCTCCTTCGATCCAGCCAGTACATTTAAAGCATATGGGCTTCACCCTGCTGTCTCTTTCTCACCCTCAAACACTTAATAACATTCACAGCATGTCACACCCACTGCTATGTGGACTTTTAAATTAGGCCTGGTATTAATGCGATTGCTGCGACACAGAAACAGATTTTTATCAGCTTGATAATAAAGTGTTGTGTAATGGAGTTGTCTGAACTGGGTGGCTGAATGTGTGGTTTGGCTCCTGTCAGATTTTCGAGCTTTGAATGTTGAACGCACAGACCGATGAAGTGATGGGAGAAAGTAGATAGAGTATACAAAAAGTTCATGAAATAACTGAAAATCCACTGACAGTGTGCAAGAATGGAAGTGTAAAGTAGCATACAACTAGCTTGGGTAATGTCTCTGTTAAATTCAGCATACTGGTGTAAGGACCAATAGTTGAAAATCGAAGCTTAATAGCAATAAATCTAATTAATTAAACCCTGTGGCCTAACAGTGACCTAAAAATTCTGAAAGTCAGACAAAACTGATCTTTATACTAGCACAGGCGTTTCTGGGGGTGTGTGGGGGGAAAGCCAAAACCTTTGAGCCATGTTCTGTGCGTTTCGTTTTTTTAGTGTGGTAACATTGCAGTTATTCTCCCAAACAGTTTCATAGGTTTATGGGTTGTCTTTTCTGAACAAGAATTTTAATGTCAGTTTGGACAGAATCACGAGCATGCGTGTCTGGAACAGTTACCCATTTCATATCCAGGCTATTTGTTTTATTTAAGCAACAATCCAATATATAAAAACTTTTATATACTTTTTTTTTTATGGACTTTCTATAGCAGATTTCTTTCTATAGCACTTTCTTCAGATTTCTGTCGCCTGACTGCACTGTATGCAGCTTTGCTCGGCAGATTAATTTCCATGCATGGGCTGACTTTACTAAAACGGCGATCGCTGCCAAGGAAACTATCGAGACTGCTTCCACTGCCAAGACCACCATTGTTAACATTGTTGCTCGCAATGAAGGTGAGTTTACTAACAATAGCAACTAGTCAGGGCTAACTACCAGCCTTCATTTCTCCAAAGCATCTACTGATTGCATTTCTTCTGGCAAACTCATATTTTTCTTAACGCCAGCTTGATTGCTGCACCGTATTCACATGCAGTACAGCTTGTGACAGCCTCGAAATGCATTTCAGTGAGTAGAATGTTAAAAAATTTTTTGTTAGTATGGTATGCCACAGTGTATCTACCCATCGACCTTTCAGTTTTTAATCGTCCGTGGCTCCAATTATTTGCTTATCCGGTTTCTGAGCAACTTAAACATTTATGATACGTTTTTATGCTCGAAAATATAGAAAGAGGGCAATTCAAGCCAAAAGATATTGATATAAATGCCTGTCAGGTAGGGTTTACTTATGTCCTTGTACATCTGTGGGTTATTAATTAAAGTTTATTTTACGTGTACTAAATGCAGTCCATTTGATTGCCTTCAGTCATTTATCATTTGTGGTTTAGCTGGTGTCCTTGAAATATGCATGTATATTTAGTATATATGTGTGGAGAATACTGGGTCTCTGAGCAGTAATGGGCCGTAGCTGAATGTAGAGAATTAATATCCAGCATGCAGCGGGAGGGACAGTGCCACACAGCTTCAAAGCTATTTCCAGGCATTATCTTCTGGAAGCATCTCACTATTGCCAAAATGTGTTAATAATAATTTCCACAAAATGTTTTCCCACTGTTTAATAAGTTTAAGTGCTGAAGTATTTTGGCAGGTACTGAATGGGAGGGGGAGGGGGGGGGTCAAGGCTAAATATTTCTGGTGCCGCATAAAATATTCATGCGGTGGCTCTTTTAATTATTACAAAGTGCTATGCTATTCCAGGCAAAGGATTCAGACACACACAGAGACTTGCACGCAAACTTTTTACATAAGCTGTCTGAGGCTATGTTCTTGTGGTCTCCACAATTACCATGCATTATTTAAGAGTGGGAGACAACTCATTTTCTTGCACAGTACTGGGCCCAATTGTCCTTGCTTATCCGGTAATGGCAGATGCAGAGACTGAGGCTTCCTCTTCACCTTTTGCGTCACCGAAACGCACAAACAACAGTGATGGTGTGTTCATGTTAACACACGTATACGTCTTGGTGCAGATTGACTTTCATTTATCCATTCTTTAAACCACTACTGTACATACACATTCGGGACTAGTGCAAGTATGCCTTAGTAATGAGCTGACTTGTTTATTCTAGCCTTCTTATGGAAACACTTCACGTCCTCCCCGAGCTCAAGTTTATGGAAATACAAAACATACAAATATTTTCATTTCCTCTGGAATAGCAGGGAAGCTTGCCCTATATACGGTCTGCCAAAGCCAGACATGACTAATTGCTGTGTTTAGGAAGGTGACATTTTATAAATGAAGCTTCAGTTCCGAAAAGCAAAATGCATACTGTTCATTACAAATGGCTGTGTTCGAAAACTGAAGGGATTATATTAAAATAACATCCAACCATTGCTATTAACCTGCGAACACATGCTATTACACACTGTGTGTCCTTGCTTTCACCTATTAATCTCATGTTCTTTCTGTATTCTCTTGATTACTCTCTGTGCCTTTTGAAAACAGCAGAAAAGCCATCCACACTGTGTTGCTCATTATGTCAGGTCTAAAGTCAGTAGAAAGTCTACTATCATCACGGCAATCTCACAGACCATTTAGTAAACATCGATCTCATTGCTGTACACTAACTTATTGACTTTCCTGTTTTCCTACGTGTTCATATAATTATTCAATCAGCAAATGCAGTGCATAAAATCATGCAGGTACAGGTCAAGAACATAAGTTAATGTTCTCAGACATTAGAAAGGGGAAACATTGTGATCTCACTGACTTTAAACTGTGGCATGGTGCTTGGTACCAGACAGGCTTGTTTGAATACTGCTTATCTCCTGAGATTTCACAACAGTCTCTAGAGTTTACCTAGAATAGTGTGGAAAAAAACATCCTGTGGTTGTTCTGCAGGTGGAAATGCCTTGTTGATGAGAGAGATCTAAGGAGAATGGCCAGACTGGTTTGAGTTGACTCTTCAGCAGAAAAGCATCTCAGGAGAAAACTTTCAGGAGAAAAGATTTTTTCCATTCATCCCCATTCCCTTTGTTGGGTTATTCATGTGTATACGGAAAGTCTAAATATAGACTTCGGCAAGTTAATACAGTCATCCCTCTGTAAAGCCACTCAAAAGCAGGGGTTTCTGTGTCTTTTTTTTGTAAATATTGCTCTTAATTTTCCACACATGCAGATGAATGCTAAGGAATGTAAACAGATGTTCATTCATCGTTCTATTTTCACCAAATTCATGTCATGACATGTATTAAGGTCTTTAGCATCCTCAAATCTGTTCTACTTTGCCTTTCTGCAGAAAATAGTTTCTTAATGTCTTTATAGCAACCGCCCTTCTACTCGCATTTAAAGGATATACTACAGTGCCAGATGACTCTGCCAGATGTTGTGCAGACATTTGGACCATCTTTTTTTTTTTTCTTTTGTCCCTGAAGGAAATGACCTTTAACTACTGGTTATCAAATGCATGTATGTGTGTGTGTGTGTGTGTGTGTGTGTGTGTACAGCTCTGGAAAAAAAAAATAAGACACCACTGCAAAATACGAGATTCTTATGTTTTATTTCTTACAGGTTCATGTATTGGTGAGACAAACAGTTTTGTTTCATTTTTTGTGAACTGCTGACGATATTTCTCCTAATTTCTAAAGTATTTGCAGAGCTTTAATAACTCAAATAAAACAAAATACAAATAATTTGTAAACAAATTGTGTTCATGCTTTGGCTAAATCACATTAAGAAATCAGTATTTGGTGGAATAACCCCGATCTGCATGTGTTTTGGCTCCATGATCTCCACCAGTTTTTCACATTGCTGTTGGGGAACTTTATACCACTCTTTTTGCAAATAAGCAAACAGGTCAGCTTTGCTTGATGGTTTGTGACCATCCATCTTCCTCTTGATGACATTCCAGAGGTTTTCAATAGGATTCAAATCTGGAGATTGGGCAGTGGTCTCTTTTTTTTCCAGAGCTGTATGTGTGTGTATATATATATATACACTAATACATACGAACACACACACTTTGGTACTAGATCACTAGGTAATGAATAAAGCGCAATTTTACAGGGATCACGTTTACATTCTTGCCTACCTGTCTCATGTACATAAGGAGGATTAAATGTGACCTCCACTAGATGGCACGTCAGAGCCAGAACATCCCTATCTATCCGATTTGTAAAATGTATTAATGGTTTCATGCACCGTTGACAAGTTGTTGTTGACAAGTTCTGTTTCTCTTTAAAACATTCCATATTTGTTGTGACTTCTCATGTGCTGCATCTCAAATGTAAAACTTTGTTCTTATGTTCAAAAATATTCACTAATGTGGAAAATGGTACGGTATGTTTGAAAGCTACACGAAAGGCTTTTAAAATTCTAACTAACTAGTTTTCTAGACATATTTAATGCTCATTACCTTAACTTAGTCCAGCGTGTCAGGATAGTGAGCGATCTAAAATAGCACATACACTTTTCATTTTAATGCGGTGAATGGATGTCTGGTTAGAATTCAACTCCCAGTCCACAGTAATATTTCACAATATCACAGAATCCATCTGTGTAGTTAGAGCAATATTTCATATATTAACTTGTGAAATAAATGAATAAAAGAAGAGATTGTAAATATTTTTTCCACATGCCCTCTTTTTTTTTTGTAAATAAAGCAACATCTAGTTTGGGAGCTCCCAGTCTCTGATGATAAATTTGTCAAGGCTGGGATTTTTTTATTCTGGGTATATTTGACTGGGTTTTCTGTTCCAACCCCAGTGGAGCATAATACCATGGTAATGATATGTTAAATTAATGTATTTTATTTATTTCTTGTGCATTACATATAAATAAACCTGACGTAACAGATTGTTTTTACCCTGAAATATTATTCGATGCCAAGAGTAAGCCTCAGCTTTCCTTTCAACTGAAAATTTCATTAAACTCATGTGCTCATTACATGCCGTCCCAGTTGCCACATTTATTCCCCCTTAATACATTCAAAGCATTCATGAAATGCCCTTTCCTCTAACCTCAATACACTGTGTGTCCTGCTAACCGTGATATATTTTTTTTTGTACAAATATGATTTTTACACTGATATAATCTGGCATTTATTAGTACCCCAATGAAGAGGGGTTTTATTTATTTATTTTTGTCAAGCTTTTCCCTCAGTGTAGCATATTCCAGTTGTTTTACTGCTTTGCTCTCGAGCAGGCCCATTCTTGTGGGTTGAATACACACAAAATGACTCTGCTTTTGTAGTATTAATTGCACCTTATTAGTGAATGATTTACTGCAGAGTGGTCTTTGTAGCCAGTTACCTTCGTTGTTGCCATGTCTCTAAAATGTCACATCAGATTATGCATGTGTGGTCACCTAACACCTCTAACAAAGAAGCAAATAGCCTCCCGTTTAATTGCTGCCTTTCTGTCTCAAGTCCCCTAGTTCAGCTTCAGTTCAGTCTTTGCTTGTTTGCTTCATTTGAAGTCCATCTCCATTCATGATCATTTATCAGGCATTTACGTTAGAGATTATTATGCTTGCGTCAGTGGATGTACTAGAAATGCTGATGTGTAGTGTACATATTGGTATTGGCTGCATGAATCATTAATGTACTTAATGCCTAGTTTCATCCGAGACAGACTGATGCACTCCGAAGCAATTCACTGCATGTTATGGGGCTAAAACGGCTTTGCCCTTTATAGAAGTAGGCCTAATGTCATTGTTGATGGAAATATCAACCTTTTTGTGAGACTATGTCTTGCAACTCAATATTAAATAGGATAGATATTTCATTGTAAACTTATCTGGAGGAATTACCGAAGAGTACGCACATTATGAAGTGCCCTGACTGTGTGCAAGAGTGTGGCTGATGCTCCTTTTTAAAGCATGGGGCATCTATATTGTTAAGGTTGTATTATACCTGGTTTTAACGATGTGTATGGATGCCGCTCGAATGTCTCAAATTGTTGTGTCTCAAATCACATGCTCTTGTACTGGTCTAGACTAGACTGCACAAACCCTAACTGGTTTTCTTATTGTGTTTCATGTTTGTAGGCAATGGGAGAGGTTTTGCAAGTCAAACATAAAGAGTAGTCTGTTTTGCATACCAAACTTCTGATCAGTAAACAGATTTTTATTTGAGATACAGCTTGTGAAAACAGCGGATGTTGCGTTTAATCCCCCAGAAGAATATGTTAACAATGGTGCTTGTGTTGCCCCTGCTTTTGCTTGCACAAGCAAAGATATGTATCTGATATAAACCATCCTTTAGTCAAACCTTTTGTCAGACTCGCCTCGACACAGTTATGGCTTTACAGATGGGCAGATAATTTTTCCTCACTTCTTGCTCTAATTTTCCACATTTATTGACAAATGTTGGTATTCGCATCTTCCGAGCAGCCGATTATCTCTCTTTACCACTGTCTTTCTATTTCCTCCAACTTCCATCTTCCCCTCACATACCTTTGATTACATCTGATGGGGGAATTAAGTGCTTCACATTCAACCTTTTAGAAAGAACAGATGTAAAATAAATTGAGTGGGGCTAGAAAATGTAGAATAAAATGAAGTGTGATCTGTCATTATTTGGAGTGCAGTGTGCTTTCAGTTACTCAAAGCCCACTAGGAAATGCTGGTGGCACAAAGAGGCAAATTAGCAAAGTCTTTGTGGGTGCTGATTTATGGAGTACATCTGGGCTTGTCTTCCAGTGTTTTCAATTAGAAGTTGAAACTGCCTCCTGTGGTAAGCAGTGCATTTCCACCAGATCCCTCTACTCTGACCAATTACACAGCAGACAGGTACCACATGGTTCTAACATATTGGTCCCTTCCCTCACAGCCCATTTTTCTCCCTTGTGTTTTGGAACATGGAGTGCAAGCTCTCCAGTGCTGCCTGACTCCACTGTCCCCTAAATCCCAATTTTTAAAATGATGCCAGACTAGAGCGACTGGTCACTCGTGTATAAGTGGTTTAATTTGACTTTCACTGTCTTGAATCAACAGAACATTTACTAAGTTATATAAGAGAAGTATGAAAATCAAACTTGGTAAAACATGGTTTTAGAAAATCTTTTTCTTGTCCACAGGTAGCATAAAGCGCAAGGCTCGCCGCCGGTCGATTTGGGAGAGGGGCATCATCAGGAAGAAGAAGAGCAGCAAGAAGGAAGAAGTAGAAGATGACGATGAGCCAGAGGAAGAGGAAGGTGTTGATGACTCAACCGTTGCTGGCCAGGGTAATGGCAGTCCAGCTCAGGACGAATCCTCCTCTGACGCCATGGAACCACAGACGGATAAACCGCTTCCCCAACCCAATGGATATGCTCTGAGCACTGAAGAGGAGAACTCCAGTGAAGCCACCACAACTCAAGATCCCCAAGGCCAAGATAAGGCCAATACATCTACCTTTAAGAGCCCTCCTTCTGGAGAGGAGAAAGAGGCATCAGTGCACCCAGAGCCCCAAGAGTGTGTAAATGGAGACGAGTCAATGGACAGTATAGACAGTGAAGCCAATGAAACTGAATCAGGGAGTAGTAAAAAGGAGGTCACAGCTTCTTTCACAGGTGGGGAACAGGCTGGATTGGAAGAAGTGTCACAAGAATGCAAGGCAAATGATTGCACACCAGTAGCAGATGGAGCTGCTAGTGATGCAGTTCATGAAAAAGAAGGTACTGTGCTTCTTTCTTTTCAGTATATGCAAGCATCAAATCAAGTGCCTGTTTCTCCTACCACTCATTAGTTTGTAAATATACTAAACCGAAGTACATAAGGCAGTGATTTGCAAGTATAGGGTTGTTTTACATGCATAGTATTTTATTTATTTATTTATTTACTTACTTACTTACTTACTTACTTACTGTCTTACCTGAAGTGCATTCATTCAGCAGAGAAACACCATGTCACAACTTTAATTACTGTTTTCTTCTGGCAGCTGACACATTGTTGTTGAAGCTTTGTCTGGTCAGGGTTACACCGTTAAAGCAAATCCTCATGGACATGTTCGCTGTTATAATAACATCAGGATATTTTGTCCTTGTCAGAGCAGGTTAGATACCAAATGTATCTCGGTGAATATCGGTGTAAGGTTATATCCGTTTTCCTTTTTTTTATAGGTGCCATGAAAGAGAAGGCATGTGGAAGAAGCCAGTCCGAACAGCAGAAAGAAGTTCTAGCAGAGAGGCCAGAGGACCCCCCTCAGCCTCCTCCTCCACCTGCTTTAGTTGTAGACCATCAGCGACTCAAGGTAAAACACCTAACGATGTCAGGAAAAAGGCCATAAAGCACTAGAAATATATGATATATGACCTTGATATGTTGGTACCTACGATAGTTTAATTTTCACTATTATTCCGGATCTGTTGAAACCAGCTTGTTGATCTCACGTGTGAGAATACATAGATCGTAATCCTTGAAATATAACCAAGACTGTAAACATTAACGCAACCTTGATTTAATGATTTGTACTGACAGAATTCCTCATACATCCGTCCTTGCAGTTTTACTGATTTTCTGGTTGAGAAGCATGTTTCTGATAGAACTCGGTTTTCTCCCAGCGAATCAACTGGGATTCGAGCTCGAATTTGCTTCTACTGCCTCTTTGCACGTAACCCATGCAGTCATTCTCCAGAGAATTTTACTGATTTCATTCGTCATGACGGGTAGATTAGTTGAATCTATATCTATTCTAATTTTATAGCAAGACCACAAATACTGGCGTTAATCTTTAATGGTAATCGTAGGTGCAGCGTTGCTGTTATTACACGTTTCTTTTATTATTCAGTGCTGTCACATAAGGCTCCTTTAACGGTCTCATTAAATATTATTGAGCTCAAGATGTATATATTCAGTAGTTTGAACATCTGTATCTCCAGCTTGTATGGAGACCATGTTAAGGTGTACTAATTTCTGAGATGGTGAAAACCAGCCATCATTACAGCAATCATTCAGGTAATGCTAGCAGAAACACTCATCAGCGCTGACAGTGTCATCATTTCCTCTTCACATAATTTTTTATTGTTTCTGCTCGCGAGCACTTTCTACTTTTATATTGTGCCATTTAAATCTTCCACTATGCAATTCTTTCCACTACGTGCAGCTTATTTTCATCATCGCTTTCCATTCAGTAATGCATATGATAGTAGGTGGATCATAGAAATGTACAGGAAAGGGCACAACCTGTAATATTTAACCCATGCTTTGTAAAATGCATATCATGTTCTTTAGCTGCAGGTTATCTAGTTGATTGGCACTGAGAGAAGAACGTTTGTTACCGTTTTGAACCCAGCAAGTGCGGTTACACAAGTGCCGTTTGGAGTGACCGCTTAAAGTTCTGCTCAGATTGTGTGCCACCCTGTCAAAACAGTGCTATGGAACAAAGAGGAAAGTGCAGTCAGCCAAATTTGTGCGCTACAGACCTCTGCACCGGTTATCGCATTCTTATTTTCCTGCACAACCGCTCTGAGGGTTTCCGTCAGGTCCACTGCTTCTTGCATGGATTGATGGTCCTCAACACTGCTGCATGCACCTTTTGCCCGGTGAGCTATGAGTGCTGAGGGATGTGAAGGCTTTTGGCACTGCTCGTGGAGTTTATTTATTTATTAAGGGGGAGGGGGGGGAGCAGATATCTTTAAGAAACAGATCGTGAAGTGACGGGGGATGTGAATAATTGCTTTTTCATTCCTGCCTTATGGAACAAATTGAATTTCCGGTGAAGTGGGATGAGAATTGCCGTTTAAACAGAATCTCCTACTGGTTGGTTTGGCAAACTGCCTGGCACATATTAAAGATGGAAACCAAGCTATTACCTTGCATTTAATTTATATTCATAAACCATATACAGATTGATTACTATTAACATTTTCGCTAAATAAGACTGGGGCAAGTGTTTGATGATCAAGACCTAATTTCCTCTAGGATATTTTTTTTTTTTTTGTATTCACTAATAACTCTACATTTGCATATATTTTAGAAAGCCTCGTAGATGTGCTGTTTTGCTCATTAGCAGAATATTAAAATGTAGGTTGTTCTGTGCCTGATTTTTTTTTTTTTTTTTTTTCTACAATTAATCCAGGGAAATGAACATTTTTTGAAAAGCTTAACCCCTTTTTTTTTTACATGCATAGTTTCAGATGATAAAAATGCATCTTTGTGATATTACACTAGAACACTGCCAGTGGTGTTTACTGAATTATATTATATTATCAGTCCAGCAAAGCTTTGTTCATTATTATGAAATAAAATTCATCACTGTATGTTTCAGCTAACTACAGATGATTATATATTTAGCATCAGCTAACTAGTTTTATTAATAATGATTTTGTTTGTAGCTGAAAGATTAAACTTTTTTTTTATCCATACAGATATGTAACAAGGTTTATAAATAATGTTAATGATAATAAGGATTATAAAAAGTTTAAATAAACAGTTGGGTAAATCCAAATCCACCCCAACCCACCCTCTCTCTCTCTGGTCATTAGTATCAACAGTGAAAGTCAGCCATGTAAACATTTTCACCACCAGTTTGTGAAAGGATTATGTAGATAATGTTCTCTTATGATTTTTTTTTACTGCACATTACTGCAGAATCTCCAAAACTCCAATGGATTGTCCACCTGAGCATTTGTTGCTGTCGGCAAGCTGTTCCCTACAACACAGCTGGTAATATTATTACACCATCGTACTCCCCTTAAACCGGAAATGGTGGAAACTCTCATATTGTTGTCTTTTTAGCTGTCTATTTTGGACAAGTACGTCATTGTGAGCCAGGAAAGATCGGTATCTCAGGGTTTTATTGATATGCATGCTGTAATGCTGCACTCTATCAGAAAGAGACTGTGTTTTGTTTTTATTATTTTTGCATAAATGTTTTGGGAATTAAGAACAGAAAAATCCTGATATAAGGATTAGCAAGACTCATTGTTGACTTGTTTCAATCCCTTTCTGTTTCTCTCATTATTAATGATGTAATGCTGAGGAATTTTGTTATTGTCTGAAGAGAATAGAAGCTTATATTGGCGGTCATGCTGTAAAGTGTATTTTTCATCTCTCGTACAAAGGAAAGTGCAGTATCCCTGGAGCAGTTGGTGGTTATTGGTGCAGCCACAAGAGGACAGGCACTAATCCAGCTGCAGGCTCATTCCCATCAACCCCTGCTTTTAACCCCTGGGATTTAAGCTCATGATCCCACAGGCACAGGTTCTTAATCATAGAGTTACACAATTATAAAATGCGCTTTTTCACTGGACATTGCCGTGCAGCACGGGGCAATAACAAATCAATAACTCACAGTGGGTTGGCAAGCCACAGGAACAGCAATTTAAAACAAAATAGCCAAACAAAACACAAGCTAGGTGCTGGAAGGTACAGCTCTGCAATCCTCACTGGTCATGTAGTAGCTGATAAAATTTCTTTTTTTTACAAGTGGCATTATCAGAATCGTTATAGTTATTTGGGAGAAAAAATCCGGTTCCCTAAATGTAGTTTCCCTAGATTAATCTATGTATTCTTGATGCTGACTTTTTCCTGATTTTGAATCCATGTACCTGAATCATAAATTAGCTTCCTATTCACCAGATTTTACTGAACTGTAAAACTCATGTTAAAGAATCCAGTTTTGGAATCTGAAGTTGTTTTTTCCTAAGCGTTCATACGTCACAAGCACAATTTTGAGAGAACAAATGTTGCTTTCACAGCTTCTGCTACTGGTGGTTATGTTTCTGGCTAGTCCTGAATTGTCATTAGAACACACCTAACTGTTTGTGGAAAACATGCTGTAAGAGAATAATTCCTGTGCTGGAGGATTGGAGTCCAGCAGTGCTGCTTGACTGCCCTGCTCAAACACACCTCTTTAACTGTATTTTGAGCTTTTAAGGACAGGACTCTTAGTTTCTTAAATAAGTACATTCCCATTCTTTCCTTTAATCAGCGACTAAGAATCCTGAGCAAATGATCCCATTTATGGCAGTGCAATAATTCATCATACACCAGTGTGAAGTGAAAGTTTAATATATGCATTACAGCATGCATACACTGTGTAAAATTTCACAATTGATATTAAGGAAGAAATAACGAAAACTTTGAGTGCGGATATATAAAGTACATCGTCTTTTTCCAAGTTATAATTGTATTACTTAATCTGGTATATGTGGTTATTTTAACTAGAACGCATGGCGTCACTGCCAGCTTAGGCACAGTTCACGCTCACGTCTTGGTTATTTGTTAGACTGTAGTCTCTTAATTAAAACAGGGTTGTTCTTCTCAGAAAATTTAATCACCTAAATCATTATAAACCAAGATTCATATACAGTAATACCTCACACATCCGTGAGGTTACGTTCCAGGACCCTTCGCGGATGTGCGGTGGAGTCACTAAAAATGCTAATTCTATACGTAAATGCAAACCCTAAGTATCCCCAATCATGCTCCCAGAACACTTTCATTTCATTTAAAAGTTAGCTTAATACATTGCCCTTAAAAAAAGAAATAAATGTTTGATGTAAAAATAGAGTACAGTATTGCCTGTATGAAAACCAAGGAAAAAATCACTGACATGACTTATTCACACTTACGGAATATACACGCGTGTTGAACCGAGTACAAGGAGATAAACCGCGATATCACGCATACAAAGCATCATAGCTACCAGCCAATCAGCAGCTAGGTAAAACTGTTAATGCTCTGTGATTGGCTATTTTCAACCCTTCCAGCCAATAGCGTATTGTAATGGCTGTACTGTACGTACTTGTTATCAGCGACGTTTGATGATATTTAAAATAACATTTATATTTTATTTATATTGATTTTACTTTTATATTCATATTACTAAATTAATAAACTAAATTCTTCTTAATATTTTCACATTAAAAAGCATGAAAATGTATAAATGGCCACGAAATAAGCCAGAAACACTTGCAGGATTTTGCGAGGATTTCGCGGGAGATCCGAATTAGTTAGGTTCCAAAGAAAATTTCGCGGATCAGTGAAGTTGTAAATCGCGGATCTGCGAGGTATTACTGTACTGACAAAAATGCTAGACTTTGCCAGGCCAATAAATAAATAAAAGCTTGTCTGTATGAAACACATTCTCAATATGAATTTGGCTGTTTAGAATATTTCAGTGTCATTTCAATGCAGCCGTTGATTATTAGGAAGTCTTTTCAACAAAATTCCTAACAAGTTGGTGTAAATATTGTTAAACCGTGAATCCTTTTACATTTTTGTTGATTATTTCAAGTGATTTCTTTCTTTACAGAATGAAAGCTTGTTCTTTATATTTGTACAATAGATGTTCCACCACGGTTATTTTAACCCGAGCGTTCTTCAGTGCATTTTAATTCAGCTCCTTGTTTGAAATATGAACAGCTGTACAGACTGTTGCATCACCTGTTCAATTTTTCTGCTTTGTCTTTTAAAATCCTAGTTGGTAATTTATTCATTAATGCATCTAATCTACTTCAGCTCAGGAGATTAAAATGAAAAATTCCTCGTACCGAGTGCTCGGTGTAAACCTTCAGCAGTCCACAACTTTTTCTCAATTATTTTTGGAGTATGTGTATTCATCATTTAACACCGGTTAAATTACTTGCTCTCTGGTAAAAACCCAAGTGGCTACTTAATGCAGTCTGCCTTTAAGCACCAGATATATGCAGTTGTATAGTTATTTTAAAGACCCGGGGGTTTGTATAGAGAGATTTGTTCTATAGGCTTCTCCTGGACCGGTCAGGTTATTACTCTGTAGCAACAGAAGAAGATAACCTTCAAAAGGGTTAGAGTTAAATAGAGTGTATCAGCAGATCTTTTAGAGCTGAGATTACTGTTGTGTTCAGAGGTAACAGGAGTGGGATCTGTTATCCATGATCACTTGGCCATGGTCTTTAACAATAGCACAAAACACAGGAATCAGTCCACACCTTATCCTTCTAATTGACAGGATTGTGAGCTGTATATTGTTAGTTGTCTTTCATGTCATGATGCATTGCTTTTGCATAAACAATCTTCTTCATAATAGCTTTTAACATTTCAAGTGTTTTATTATTGAATGTTGTCTTTTAATTCAGAAGCCGTGTTTCTTGTTCAACAAGAAGACAGGCTTTGATTTCTGAAGTGTGAATTTAACACAGCTGGATGTAAAATTTTGGAAGTCCGCCATTTTATCACTGAAGTATTTTTTAGTTCTTAGCATGCTAGGCAAAACCTGATGCACTATATATAGACACAGAGGTGTGTAGATGCTCAGATGGCTCTGTGTCCAAATATAACTGTTAAAAATATAGAAATACAAAATCATGAGAAAAGAAATACTGGGTAATGATACGAATGCCACAATGAGGAAAAATTTACTAGATATCTACCAAATTAGACCAAAATTAAATAAGGAAGGTCAGAAAGCTTTGTTTTATTGTCATCTTATTTATTTATTCACTCATTCATTCATTTATATTGCAGATAGCCCTGCCCTGTATACTTTAAAAGTACGGTTTTAAACATAAGTGATGGTTTTATTATTCCAGGAGCCGGCTACTCATGGAAGCGTTTGCTTTTCATCCAAATGTGCTTTGTTTTTTTTGTTTTTTTGGCTAGACCGTTATCAGTGGCTGACCTGAAGCTCTCATAGCTAGCCCAAATAACTTCTCTGTATGCATTCCGATGAGCCGCTGATTGTCCAAAGAATCACCATGATGAATGTGTCAATTGATAGGGCATCACAGGGAGTGAGGCATCTTAATTAAAGTCAGGGTGAAATGTAAACACCAGCATGCTGTAACTGTGTATGAATTGGAAGGTAATTATGATTTGCTTTAATTAGCTGTCACTGTGATCTTAATTGCTTTAGAAGGCTGCTGACCCCCTGTCCTGACTCTGCTGGTAGGTTTCAGGTAGTACAGGCTTTATGTGTGGGCTTTAACCTGCCTGGCTTTTTTTATTTTATTTTTTTTTACATTTCATTCTTTGAGGCTCTTTTTAACAGCCAAAGTGACTTGAGAGAAACCTGTTACAGTTCAAAATGCACTTATTTTATTGCCTTTGACACTAAGAACCCTGGAAAATTGTATTTACATTTGTAGAATTGGCAGAAAAAGCCTAAAAGCACCAAATCAAACCTAAATTTTATGATGCATGTACATTGTGATACACCCTCAACATCCACTTTTATAGGAACACTTGTACACCTTACTAATTTAAGCGGCACAGTGCTTAAATTTATGCAAATACAGGTCAAGAGCTTCAGATAATGTTCATATCAAACATCGGAATGAAGAAAAATGTGTGACTCTCTGTGACTATAACCTTGGCGTCTCTGAGACTTTAACCTTGGCATGGATGTCGGTACCAGACGGGCCGGATTAAGTCTTTCAGAAACTGCTGATCTCCTTGGATTTTCACACACAACAGTTTACCAAGAATGAAATCATGTCTTCTGCTGTTATCACCCACCCACTTCAGGGGCTGATATGGTGATATTCTGATTGATATTTGAGGTGCTTTTCTGCTCACAGCGTTTGTAAAGAGTGCTTCCTGTCAGCTTAGACTCATCTGCTCATTCCTGCTCATCCTCTACGCACAAGAGGTTTATTGTTTTTATCCATTCTGTGTAAACTTTAGAGACTTTGTTGTGCGTTAAATATCCCAGAAGCTCAAATACTCAAATCAGGCCATCTGGTACTAACATCCATGCCATGGTGAAGTCAGAGAGATCACATTTTTCCTATGCTGATGTTTGATGTAAAAATTAACTGAAGCTCTTGATCTGCATGAGTTTATATATTGTGTTGCTGCCACATGATTGGCTGTAGATAACTGCATAACTGAGCAGGTGTAAGGGGCTCCTTTTAAAGTGGATGGTGGGTTTTTGTTCAGTGCTAATGTGGTAGGATATTTTTTTTATACACTGACCAGGCTCAACATTATGAGCACTTACCTAATATTGCTGGTCCTCCTTTTGCTACCAAAACAGCCCTGACCCGTCATGCACTGTGTATTCTGACACCTTTCTATCAGAACCAGCATTAACTTCTTCAACAATTTGAGCAACAGTAGCTCGTCTGTTGGATCGGATCACACGGGCCAGCCTTCGCCCCCTATGTGCATCAGTGAGCCTTGCCCATCCATGACCCTGTCACCGGTTCATCACTGTTCCTTCCTTGGAGCACTTTTAATAGATACTGACCACTGCAGACCAGGAACACTCCACAAGAGCTGCAGTTTTGGAGATGCTCTGATCCAGTCGTCTAGCCATCACAATTTGTCCCTTGTCAAACTCGCTCAAATCCTAACGCTTTTTTCCCGCTTCTAACACATCAACTTTGAGGACAAAATGTTGACTTGCTGCCTAATATATCCCACCCACTAACAGGTGCCATGATGAGGAGATAATCAGTGTTATTCACTTCACCTCTCACTGCTCATAATGTTATGCCTGATCGGTATATATCTATTCAGCAATAGGTCCTTTGCATGTTGTGCACTTTGACATTGTTGAGTTGTGGATCTTCAGATATGTAAAAGTGAGTTTTTCAAGCTGTCATTAAAGATTTCTTCTTCTTCTTCTTCTTCTTTTTTTTTAATTTTTTTTTTTTTTATCAGTCAGTGATATTGGAGGAGAGTCACAAAATATGTAGGGATTTTATGACAAATGGAGGTCATTGTTGAACGTGATGACCAATAAAAAAATTGCAAAATATCATACTGGCAAATTTAATGTTGTACCATTAAAATCAGAATCAGTCGAGATGTATATAAAACATTGTGGGGTATAAATATAAATGACTTAATTTTCTTGTTTTAATAAATTTTTAAAACTTAGGGTTTTTTTAGTTTAGTAGTTGATTTTTTTTTATTATTTTTTTTTTAAGACAATTTAGTATGAAAGACTCCTCAGGCATCTTAAATGAATATCTTTTTCACCGTCTCTGGCTTTTTTTTTTTTTAAATCCTCCTTTGATGCAGGCTCCGCCACAGGGTGCTGTAAATGTGCCTACAGGGTGCTCATGCATACGATTTTGAAGCATAATATGTAAAATGGAAAGCTATAAGAGCCATAGGCAAAAGAATACTGTGAGTCCGCAAGTGTGCCGTATGGGGCAGGCCATAAATCTGGACACTTGGTGTGAAATTTTTCCTTTTGAAAATAGTTTGAGTCTAGCTTCTTTCTGAACAATTTGAGATAAAAGTTGAAGCCATTGCAGAGGATGCACAAATATATGCAAAATGTGATCTTTGCATGCATTGTCTTTCATCACCACAACCTGGTATTTGTATACTTCAGATAACTACAACCTTTAAAAGTGCCCTTGAAATCAAAATTGATGGTTCAGTGCTCGTCGTATCTGCCTCTCCTGTGTTATGAACACTAATATTTTACTATAGAAATGTTTTTGCTGATGTTTTTAATTACATTTTATATGTCACTTCTGTGAAAATGTTCAATGACTGCGATCCTGTGCTTATACTTCATCAGTAAAAGTAAGTAAAACAATCTCATTAATCTCTTCACTGCTTTCCATATTTAGGTAGGTTGCTAAGCTACTGTATGATTTGTGTAGACGCTGGTGTCATGTGGTGCATCTCAAACACAATTGGCTGTCAAATCAATCAAAGCAGTTCAACACATCATTCATATCATATATGAATATATGGTCACAAAGAATAGCCAGGAAGAAATTTCATGGGAACGTTGGATGGGATACTGTGTATGCTAGGATATGTTTAACAAGTATTCCTAGCTTTTTCCTGGTTGCTTAACGTCTCTGCTTTGCGTTTTTGTTTTCTGTGTGCAGGCCCTGCTAGATCAAGTTGTGATGAAGAGTAAGGGTTACAGTGTAGATCAACTGGAAAGACTTTTCTCAGTGCTCAGCCAGTGTATTTATCAATACCGCAGGGATTACGACAAGACCTGCCTAATCGAGGTGAGTAGCCCTCTGCACCTTCAAACCTCTTTAACATTGTGACATTATTCAGAGGCTCCTTTTGTGGTAAAGCAGGTGAATAAATAAGATACATTATACATTTTCTCTCACTCAGGTTCTTCAATTGTGTTCCTCTTTAGACATAATCCCATAACATAAGGCCATACTATTTCTGACAAACATTGTTAAAGCTTGTTGGGTGTAAGTCTTCTTTTTCCTGAAACTTCTTTAACATACAGACAATTTAGCCCAGTTATGATGTTTACTTCGCCTGAGAAACAAGTGCTCTAAGTACAGACGTTTCCTGTGGATAAAAGAGACATACAAAGATTAAGAACTGGCAGAAATTGAAATTATTCATTGTAATTCTCCAGTCCCTGTAGCTGCATTTAGTGTTTCTTATGTAGTTTACATGACACCACCACCAGTATATTCATGGATCCAGACCTAAAAATGAGTTTTTAAATATTTATGCTCTAAATTAGAACAAAAACTATCATTTTCTATTAATAAACGGAAGAATGTAGTGGACTTTAAAACTGGTACCTGAGCAGAGGACATAAATGAGCTTAGGTCTCTGTCGACCTCCAGGCCCCAGTGTGCCTCCACTCTCTTTCTGCTGGCCAGCAACCATTACCATTGTATTTGAGAACAGCAAACCTAATTTCCCCAGAGGATTGAGCACAGCTCACTGCTATCAACACGGTGCTCTAATTTCAACACTCAGCAGCTGTTCAGTGTGTCAGCATCCAGTCTGTGTGTATTCATCATTTGCTTACAGCTACACAGACATAATGAACTCATTTTCATTTCTTTCATTTTCTGACAAGTTGTTAGTTTTGAAATAGGACTGCGACAATGTGCTGCTGTAGTTTATTTTTTATTATTACTTAAGCTTAGAAATGGGTGATGTAATCGTGGCATGACAGTGTAGAGAACACCCACAAAGCCCTGAAAAATGCTAGTCATCTTATTTTTATTCTCTCAGCATGTTTGTCTGTTTTGTAATGACTCTACAGGACAAGTTACGGTCTCTGACGGTGTAGAATGAAATGGCCAATTTCCCTTATGTGAAATTTAGTTTTAAATGAAAATTTGTGGAAGTACTACAATAGAACACACAATCTCTCTAACACTCTGTGAAGGGAATTATACAGGATCTATATAAACAGCTCAAACGTCTTAAACAGCAGTCAGGAATCAGCAGGCATTCACATTTACGTTAAGCACAAGTAATGACCTGGAAAAAAATTTGGTCTAACTGTTGTTTAAGAATATGATTCATTGTGATGATCTTGCTCCTGCTTTGGTTCTTCCTGCACTTGTGACTCACCTTCTGCTGCTGTGGATGTTCTCACATGGATATCATAAATGTTTTACACGTCCCAAAACTGTCCAAAGTCTCAGACTTACTGCAGTGGATTGTCTCAGCTGGATACTGCACTTTGTGATATCTGCTGCTCCAATCTTAAAGCCTGTCCTGTGCTCACCCCAGGACCCTGGGGATCTAAATCTGCATCCAGAATTCCGTAGCCTGCTTTGCGATAACGTCTGTTATTAAAAGTGAAATTGAATTGAATAGATAGTCAGAGGAATGCATTGTGCAGTGAGGTATAAGAAGATAGAAAACTCAAGCAACAATCTCTTATCATGACTAGTGTCAAATTGAGATATAGGTCACAGACTGATCAGTTTAGATGGCTTTAATGTTTATTATATTCCATAGACCTGGCCAACATGGCGATCTAATATAGATACCGTGATGAATCATGCCAGTACACTTTTCTGGGAAATTATAGATGTCCTCATATTCTGTTATATTAATGTTTAATGATGCATTTTAGATAACAGTTGCAGACTCAGGAAGCAGATTTGATGCAGTCATTTTTGTGTGAAATAAGCATATAACAAATTGTTCTCTTTAAACACTACTGCATTGCTTAGCAGTATATATTGCAGATATGTTGTAATAATTTTCACGCATTATAGAAATGTTCGGACACCTTTTATTCAGTAAAATGGATGAACTTTGCTGCTTCACTGTTATCTCATCCTGTGATTTTTAATATGGCTCGCTTTTCCCATTTTTAGGAGATGGAAAGGCAAGTGCAGCATTTCAATACATTCCTGTAATGAAAAACAAGGCGATCATAATCAGAGACTCCTGTGATGCGAAAGGAGACCAACGTCAAGAACCAAGCTGCTACAGCGAGCCGAGCAGGTTTGGTATGAAATAGCAAAGGAGTTAAAGGAGACTTGCAAAGACTTTCAGTGGCAACCTTGGTGCTATCGTCTCAGGTACCTGGACAGAACTAGTCTACAGAACCAAACACAAGTCAAGACTCGTATAGGTTTCACAAATATATATGCCAATTTCTAATGGGCGTTCTTGGTGCTATTAGGTGCTATTGTTTATCCATTTGCTGCTCGTTGAGTTTCTTTTAAAATAAAAAAAGTGAGAAAAAGGGGAAAAAAAAATAATCATCATCATATTTAAAGGAAAAAAAAAAACAGAGATTGTGTGATGTCACTTAAACCCCTTGGTCTCATTTGTCAGGAAGAGACGGCACACACCACCACACAGGCACAGATTCTCACCAGCAGTAGTAAAACCCCACATGAATGCGGTGTAATGCCATGAGGTCATGCCAGTTTGTTATTGACTGTGGAAACGAATTACATCCGTCTCCCTCTATGAACACCCTCTTACTGCATTGTGTGACCTTCAACCAGTAGGCATTTAAATGTAAGCAGTGTGTGACTGCAGTGATGCTCCCTGCCCGTTTTTCTAACAGAATTGCAGCATTTTCTACCTGATGATTCTGCTGAAGCTCTCAAGCACCATCGTATAAAATCCCCCAGAATTGATAGCTACTTTTACACCACGATGCAGTAAACCCATTTGATTTTCTTTCTTATGTAAATTTTAATATAACTGGTAAGATAGTAGATCAGGGAAGTTTCCCAAAAGACTCTTAAAAGTTGATCTCTTCCTGGACAATGAGGTTTTTACAATTTGGTATTGTCATGGCCATGTGTATTTCTGTCTTTTGGGGAAAAAGATGGCTTTTGTCAACCCTTTTCACTTTAAGACTGTATAACAAATTACTAATTGAATCGTTTTTTTTTTCCTTTTATTATTATTATTTTTTTTTATTTATTTTCTCCCCTAACCAGTCAGTACGCCCACCCGATTTTTTTTTTACCCTCCAGACAGTTGTTCTGACACCAGTTGGTTACGCCATGACCTTAAGTTGTAATTTTTTTTTTTGTATCATTTACTTTATTACCTCTTAGTTTGAGTTATATGAATGCTAAGATTGTTTGCATTAATTAATGAATGATGAACAAGGCAATTTTTAGCCAGCGTGGTTTGTTCAGTATATGGAGCATTATTATTGTGTTAATTTTTTTTTTGTTGTTGTTTATGGTATTTTGGATTTCATTTTTTTCATTTTTGTATGATTTAGTTGTATTATGTAAATCTTTGGTAGCTACTTATTCTTTTAGTAGCTAGGTTCTAGTTGGGTTTTTTGGCCTAGTATGTTTAAATGCCTGGGCCTTTTCTCTGAAAGAATTGAACTGCTTCTTTCTTCAGTTTGCAGACAAATGTTTCTGAAGTTATAACTCATCTCAAGTTTCTATAAAGCTGAGTATACTTACAAACCATTGCAAACATGCAAAATGAGAAATTAGCTCTGGACTACTGCAGCGAGATGGAGAACCCTGGCTACCTCAGTTAATAAAAAAGAATTATTTAAAACAACATGTTTATCAAAGACGTACAGTATTTGTCAACATCTATAACATCGCTGCACATCGTACCGTTTGAAAGCCCAGGTACTGAGCAACACGTCCTGTGGCTGTCGCAGTAATCCATCCTTTTGCTTGGTCTTTGGTTCATAACTTTTTTTTGTTTGTTGTTCTTGGGTTTTGCAGATGAGCCAACACAAAAACAGCACATTTAATTTCACGATTTTGTATTTTATATATATATATATATTTTTTTTTTTTGTCTCCTGTCCTATGGACCTTGGTGATGGCAGCCATATTGTTTGTCCACTTCACTACAGTTTCTATTCATGTCTTGTCGTAATAGCAGCTCTCTCTTTTTTTTTTTTTTTTAAAGCTATTTATCTCCCACTGTACTTGTTTATTTATTAACATAAGTATTTGGTGTGTTTGACTGTCTGTTCATATTTTTTGTACACCATTGATTAAAAGGGGGCAAATTGGAAATTTGTTACAGTTTTTGAAGTTGGAGCCATGTCATGATGTAGCACATTTTTGTAGCAGGGTTGCGTAAGTGGAGAGGTTTACTGGTCTCAGGTCTCTGCTACATTCATGATCTATTTATTCCATTATGATGGTGGTGGTGCTTTTTAGGCCTTGTGGTAAAGGGACTGTCATACAACTAATGTTATTACACCTTTTACCCTGGATCTCCTGCTTGTTCTGTGTAATTCTGTAGGTACTACTGTGATGCTGACCACAGGGTCTGAGATCCTGACGTTTTAGTCTATTTCACAAATTCTGTAAGGATCGAAAGAATTGGAGGACAAACAAAAATAGTTGTTGGTTCACGTTTTGTCTTTTCAGTATTTATGGTGTGATACTGTACTCGTCCTAAACTGGGTCAACAAATGTATACATGATTTAATAGATGGATTTTAAGAAACACTTCAAGAATTGACATGAAATGTGAATTAAATTTACAGAAAGCCAGCAGTGATAGAGATTTGGACATAGTACAGAAGGGAAAAAAAATCACCTCACCCCACTTTTTCCTCTTGGTTTGGCCTGTGCTTGATATTGCAGACTGTCATTCTGATGCATACAGTTTTTTTTTTTTTTTTTTTTTTACAAAAGCCCAACAAATACACATGGCACTGTTTTTGAGTCTGTGAATGCTGTCCTAGAAAAACCTGTGATGCCATATGAGTTGGGTTTTAAAGCATTTGTCGAAAATCGGTACTGGTGATAAACTGGTGCTGAGTGTCACTTTCACATTAGCTCTGTTTTTCCACATTTGGTTTAAGTGTAGTCTAGTTACATCTTTGTTCAAGAAGAACAAAAATATATCCGTGCTGTTGTTGCTAGACCAAATACTGGCCTACTACAAAACTGCCTGAATACAGACACCTGACTGGAGCCTTAAACAAGTGTTACTGAATGAAAACTAGTGTATCTCATTCTGATCCTGCGTCATCCCCTGAAGAAGAGCCACATAACTGTGTCTGAGCTCATGCTTCGTAAGTCTTCTCCTTTTCTAGTTTTCCTGAGTAAAATTCATCCAGTTTGTTGAGAGGGTAGTTGAGGGATGCAGATTTCTTTTGTTTGTTTTTTTCTTAAATAAAATTCCTCTTTCGGTGATCTAATAATTGCCTCTAATATGTAGTCTGTTGTTTATTTATTGATCTAATTTTGGGGGTTTGTATTTCTGCTATTGCCAGGGTCTTTGCCCCATTTTCTCAAACTGGTAAAAGACTCATTTGAAACCTTGTTAATATCCAGCCAAGCATTCTTTTAGTGGAAATCCTGTTGAAATGAATACATTTACTGTAATTTCTTAAACTGCTGTGATTATACTTGAATAAAAGGTGCAAATTGTACTCTTGGGTGAACGCCGCCTTCATTTCTGTTTGTCTTTGTCCTTACGTTTCATGTTGATCTGGAGGCGTGAATATACACCGATCAGGCATAACATTATGACCACCTACCTAATATTGTGTTGGTCCCCCTTTTGCTGCCAAAACAGCCCTGACCCATTGAGGCATGGACTCCATTAGATCCCTGATTTGGGGGTGTGCTGTGGTGTCCAAAACCATGATGTTAGCAGCACGTCCTTTAACACCTGGAGGTTGTGAGGTGGAGTCTCCATGGACCGCACCTAGCAACTTACAGGACTTAATGGATACCTATGACCACTGCAGACCGGGAACACCCCACAAGAGCTGCAGTTTTGGAGATGCTCTGATCCAGACGTCTAGCCATCACAATTTGGCCCTTCGTCAAACTCGCTCTAATCCTTACGCTTGCCCATTTTTCCTGCTTCTAACACATCAACTTTGAGAACAAAATGTTGACTTGCTGCCTAATATATCCCACCCACTAACAGGTGCCATGATGAGGAGAATTCACTTCACCTGGCAGTGCTCATAATGTTATGCCTGATCGGTGTACATCAAAGTCCAGTCATTGAGCAAGTATGTTTTATTAAACTGTTTAGTATTTCATTTTCATTGGCCTTTTTTTTAAATTCACTTGTCTTCAACACAGTAATCCATATTTTTAAAATAAATAAATAAATAAAAAATTAACCTGACCAAGTGAAATAATAGAAAAAATATTTGAAAGCCTTTTCCAATGCTTGATTTTTTTTAATGTAAAAACAGGACACTATTGTTTTTTTTTTTTGTTTTTTTTTATCCATTTTGTTTCATCATTAACATGTAAATGGTCTTTTTTTGGGTACAGATTTACAGTCATTTTTTTCTGTTCACAACCTATCGAAGTTTCTTAAAACATTTATACAGAATTACCTTCAGTTTTAAAATATACATTTTCCTTCCCTATGATACAGGACCCTCAGCCCCCCCCAAACTCCTCCATCCACAGCCTGTTTCAGCTGGAGTCAGGTTACAATGGAGGAACAAAATATACAATGTCTTTGTCCAATAGATTGTGCTTTGGCTGTGTTCAGGAGAAAAAACAAATCTTACTGTTGGACACTTGGTGCTACCTTATACCCATGACTCTGTCTTGAGGAGAAGCGGGCTTCAGTGAAGAACCCTGAAGCCAAATTATTACATTACCTTATCCTGATATATCCTGGAATCTCATCCTCAGTTCCTCTGAATCGATGGAGTAACTCTTGTCCTTTGGACCTGATAAGCCAAGTAGCAGAAACGATGAACCGTGATTTTGATTTCAGCATCTCTTCATAAGCTCCATTTTCTCGTCGAAAATAAAACGACTCGGGGCTGTTATGAACAGGTAGTTACAGCAAGGGCGAAAAAACATCAAAGTAATATGCAAAAAAAAAATATATATATATATATATATCAACTACAAATGTCTGTCAAAGTAAACAAGTTTTTTGGAGTTAGTCAAAATGCTTGCTTATTATTCATATGGCACAGGAGCCGTGAAGGAGGGTTCGCTACTCTACACTTCCCCTTCCAGACTGTGGACTTGTCGAGCAGTGGAGCTCCACTCCGTTCCACCCAGGAGGAAGCCGCTGGAGTTTGGGGAGTAGTGCTTTGACTTGGATCCCTGCAGTGCATTGAGGAGTGTGTGTGTGTGTGTGTGTGTGTGTGCATGTGTGTGCGTTCGTGTCCGCTAGTTGTCAGCCGCTCTGGATGTACTTCTTGATCACAACACAGCCATGTCTGAAGAGCGGGCATGGCAGGTTCTGCAGAAGAGTCCATGTGTTAGTGCAAGGGTCAAAGGTCTCCATGTTGCCTAGCGCTGGTCCCTCGCTGCTCACGATGCCTCCTGTGGTGTATATTTTCCCGTCCAGGACGACAGCACTAAAAAAAAAATAAAATAAATTAAAAAAATGGAGCATTCAGTTCTGTTTTAACTCATAGACATGGAGAGTCCAGTGAAATGTATTCAAGCTATAAATATTGTGTTATTTCTAACAGTGTCCTGTCCTGGTGTTCTAGATAAGGAGGAGTTTGGACTCTGTTCAGTGAATGTGACGGGATTTGTCGGGTATGGAACATGTGAAACGGGTTTGTAAAGCACAGAAATATTTGTGCATCTCATTTTGTTTTTTTTTTTTTGTTTTTCAGCAGAAGCTGCACAAGAAGCTCCAGTTTTCACTGCTTACAATTACAATATCTCAATATTTTATGAATCGCTATTTATTTGTCTTGTCATCTTGTGTCCTTCTTGTTGAACTTATTTATGTGCGATTTATTATTAATTTTAAATAATAATAACGACATTCGACACAAATGTAAAATTTGTCGTTATTATTATTTCAAATTAATTCTAGTTGATTTAATTCATATAGTGCTATCAACTACGGACACTGTCACAAGGTAGCTTTACAGAATAAAATATGTTTAAAATTATAATTTATATTTATCCCTAATAAGTCAGCCAGAGGTGATGGTGGTGAGGAAGAAACCTTGAGAGGGAACACACTCAAAAGGGAAGCCATCTTCATCTGCATGACCCCTGGATACTGCAGTTAAGGAATAATTTCCTCTCTCTATAACTACTATATACAAGTGTAACCTGATCAACAGCATTTCAATATAGTTTTAACATAAAGATAAAACCCTGTTCGAATGTTTTACTAGTCATGTGAGTTTAATTCAAAGCTAGACAATCAGAAACAACCTAAAGCCTGACTACATGCTGATTAATGTGTTGCTGCGAAAGAATAAACAATTCCACCACAACGGATCGTTATCCGAATGAGGAAATATTGACTGCGCACAACAAGAGAAAGGTGAGCAGACCTGCAGAATTGCCTGGAATGGTTCATGTTGGGTCCAGCTTTGATGTTACCCTTGTCCGGGTCGTAGATGGTGGTAGCTCTGGCGTACGCTCCTCCGAGGATGAAGATGAAGCCGTTGAGGCTCACAGCAGGGGCGTACTTGTTATCTAAAGAAAGCCGAGAGAAGAGAGAGTGAGGCATACAGAACTGACCGTTTCGATGTAGAGGAATTACAATGGCATCATTTTCATTTGAATTTAATTCCAGCTATCTTCAGATACAAGAGATTTTTGTTTATGTGCACAGTTATATACAATATATAGCTGGGAAATGAAAACCTTGGACACTCCTCCTAGTCTGTGGATATAAATAAACTAAATTTAAAGAACTAAGCTAAAAGGATGAATAGAAATCGGATGAAGTAATAGAATGTGATGTTACATGTTACACAGAAGGAAAGTGTTATATCTAAGATGGAGCTGTTCGGGCTTCTGAGCTGGTGAAGAGTGAGGAGCTCTGCAGTATCGGAAAATAACCGGGTTCTATGACTTAATACTGAGATAATTGAATTTCTATCAAATGAAACTTATTACGCTTCCATGTTGCGTTCTCCCTGGATTTCACTGAATTGTCAGATAATTAATGAGCTGGATTACAGACTGCGGGACTTTGTTGTTTACATCCGCAGTGCCGCTTTGTTCAGATGGCTGCATATTTGTAGGCTGGAATAAAATTGATTTCTACATAAAAGACAGATTCTCCTACAACAGCGGCTAATATCCTAACACCACATCTAGCCTATAAATTCATATCTAAATATATTTCTTCTTCTTTTTTTTCTTCCATTTCTACCCTCGTATCCATTTTTTATAGTCCTTTCCATTTTCTCTTTATACCACTTTCTGCTCTATCTGGTTATTGCTCTTTCTGTAAAGCATGTGCACACAGGTACTTCCGAAAACAATAAGCTCAACTCTTCGATCTATTATTTTCTTTCCGAACATACAGATCCGAAAGTATATATATAAAAAAATGTTAATGCCTGGTCAGATGACCGACAGTCGAACACCCGTCCACACGGAGTAAACAAAAGGTTGTCCAGCAGTAGGACGTAGAACACGCTATCACCGAGCTTCGCCTTTCCGACAGCGAAATTGTCTCCCAAATGATTACAGCTGGGCCAATTTATCACACACATGAATAATTCACAGGACCATGGTCAAGTTTAACTATTTATTTATTTATTTATCTATTTATTTATTTTTCCCCTCCACCCACACCCAGTGCTTGAGAAGCCATGCACGGAAGGGATCTGTAAAGCTGCGACTGGGTTTAATGGTGGAAACATAAACGTGTCAGCTGGGCGCTGTGCTCCTCCGCCAGACTTCCTCAGTGCTGGCTGCCAGCTGCATCTCATTAAAAGCCCTGCCACTCCTACATGAGTGACGGGGGACATAACACACACTCTCTGTGGCACTACACAGACAGCACTGTGGAGCTGAAGTCACTGTAACTTGTCTCATAATGTCTACAGTTGTCATTCAGTGTCACTGCTGCATTGTGGGGCAATAGCGATTTTCCAGATGCTGAAACACGCCTTTCTGTTCTGTTCAGTTCTTCAATTCAAAACCCAATGAATACAGAGTTTGCCTCATTGCACACCTTACACTCTATAGGGTTATGTATGCCTCATTATCTCGTATACAGGTACCTGCGCTGCCATCCTGAGCAGCCGGGAGAATATGAAATAGTCTGTCCTTATCTCAATCCTCATAACCGGCTTCACCGTTTACGTGAGCGACGGTTTTCAAAAGCAGCTGTGATTCTATCGGCTGTGCTTGCTACAGACGCTCGCCTCTGTGTACTCCGGGCCCGAAAGCCTCCGCACAAAGGGATTACGGCTGCTTCTTTGATGGCGAGATTCTGCCTCTGGCGAGACAACTTAAGGTCTTTCAAACAAGAGGACTGTCAACACCAGCACTAACATGGAACATGTCTTTCAACCGGAGATAAAGACAGAAGTTTATAGTTCATGCCACCAATTTGTGGAATTTGTCTACCGTCATGCTCGCCGTGATAGGAAATGGACAACGACAGAGGAGGCTATTAAATACAAAACAAATGGCAGGCTGTAAAATGAGGATGGCAAGAAACTGACAGCTGTCGATTCTTGAAATTGAAAGATATGAAGTGGAAGCTTTAGTGCCTCCTATCTCAGGCTTGCATCTGTTTTCTTCCACACTGAAAGGAGAAAAAAAAAAACAATCGCTGCTCTCCACAAGGGTAATTTAGGGGTCTAGTGAATATTTTGATGCAGGGCAGCTACTGGAAGGATGACACCCAGCGATGAGTCTGAGATGGAGTGAAGATGCCGGAGTAGACGGCTACCTGAGTGGGCGTAACTCATCAGAATGTCTGGAGTGAGTCGGCGGAATCACTTCTCAAATGTGTGTGTCTCAGAAAAAGCACAGCAATTCGGTGTGATTGGAACGAGTAACTGTTTTCGACCAGTTGTTCCTGTGCCAGGCTTCCAGTAGCAACGTCTCCCCTGTGCTGCTCCGCGTGGCCATAGATGACAGCTTGTCTGTCAGCAGGGTGCATGCCTGCTAAATTAGTGTTCGAGGAAACTGTTCGCAGCGGGGCCATGTGTGTGCATATTGGTTTTACTGTGTCTGTGTGTGACATTCTGTTTGTGCGTATCATTTGATTAGCGAATCTATGATTAAAAAAATAAATAAATAACCATCTCAGGATTATGTGTGCGTCCTGGTTTCTGGAACAAAATCTATACATGTGCTTGTGGTGGTGGAGGAGCCGGTGAATATGCGCATGCATTTGCCAGTTAAGGACTGTTGAGAAGCCAATTCACTCCCGCTGCTGCAGGGGTTGGAATAAAGATATATTGAAAATCTTCCACCATCTCCGAGATGACTCCGGGCACAAAACTCTAAAATCTCTGCCTCTGCTGCCCTGCTTTCACACAATCCGGTTGTTAGGAAAAAGAGGAAGCGAGAGTGTGGGCGAGAGATGGAGCGATGGCTGAAAATCTGCAGGAACCACTAAAATCCCTCCATTACGCTCCTCTCTCTGGCTGCAACAGCCACGGACTCATTTTCACCAGACAAATCACTCACTCTGTCCAATCAGGCCAGCCTATAGCCATATGACAGACAGCTCACTCTGAGCAAAAGAGGACAGAGAGAGAGAGCGAGAGAGAGAGAGAAATAGGTGACTGATGATGCCTGAACAACTCTCCCACCCTCCACAACCCCTAACATTTTCTCTCCTCACACCTGAGCCACATATAATATCCACTAGTCTTCTTAGTTCTGATAATGAACCCCTGTCCCTACAGACTGAGACAGAGAGACGGAGTTAGAATTTTCTGAGAAGCGCTCAACACTACTCCAACCTCCAGCCTCCTACACTGTCTTTACAAAGCTCTCTCAAACGTTCTGCTGTAATGTTCTGAATTTTCCGTAGCTCATCTTCAACAACCAACACCTTCTATCTTTTTATTTTTAGTAACGGTTCTGTTGAGTTGAAGTGGATCCAAAGTGTTCCAATCCAGTGGACACATAATGGGAACACATTTACATTTCTGACATGCCACTTACAATTGATCTCATTTTATACAACTGAGCAAGTTAGGGGTCCCGCAGTGGCAGCTTCTTAGTGGACCAGGGATTGGAACTCACGACCAACACCTTAAACACTAAGCTACCACATCCCCATGGAGAACACCATGGATGGGGCTCAAGGATTCAACTACTAGCATGTTTTTACCATGTGGGAAGAAACCAGTGTAGAGGAAACCTCAGTGGAGAACAGGTACAATTCTAGTCAAGCATTGTGGACCAGTGAAGTTGCAACACTAACCTGGTGCACCTGAACCCCTTTGCTAGCAGCAGTATAGAAAGCATTTCAATAGATCTCTAAAGGTCAAGAGTTCTGTTGTCTTACCAATCATCGGGGACTCGATGAAGCTCCAGGTGTTGGTTTGGGGTACGTAGGACTGTAAGACCCCGGCTGACCTCCCGGCCTCGTTCACCCCTCCGAACACGTAGATCTTTCCTCCGCAAACTGTAGCTGCTGCTGAATGCACTGGTTTGGGCAGTGGAGCCACCGTCTCCCACTGGTTAGTGATGGTGTCATACCTGGAGAGGAAATCAAGGGCTAGTTATTTCTTAGGAGAGTCCAGGCTATGTTATTTTAAGGTCAAGGCTCAAGAAGCGGTCCCTGTCATCACACTGATCCCCACTATTAAGGAAATTAAGGTCAAGTGGTTTCACTGGAACACTGTAAGGAAATTTGCCTGACCCTGTTCTGCACAAAGTTCTTCACAATTCCTATGTGCTTTTACTGGAGAAATCTGTGCACTGCCCAGGACAGCACTCAGGGTCCGGGCTCATCCTGCCTGAGAGCACATCCTCATGGATAGTATTTTTGCTGTATCTGCAATCAGGGCTTCTGTGCATCAGTTCTGAAGTGCACCTAATGACGCCCGAAGACAGGAAATTACTCAAACCTATAGTCATTAGTCTGCTGGACAAATGTCACCGAGATCATTTAATGCCATTATAAGCTTCCATATTGTTCAATCAGGTTTGCATACTGAATAAGAATGTATGTTCTTATTGTAAGCCTATGAATAATTGCTCATGTGTATTTATCCTTGCCTTAATTACCCTAAGATAAATCCCCTTCCAGCGACTGAATCCCCTTTCAGTCTTTATAATCTCTGTACGCTTACTACAGGTGAACAGCATGCTGACGTTCATGAGACTATCTGAGCTCATTCATCTCCACCTGAGGAGGTCGCGCAAATGGCTCAGGCTGCGTTTGGGAATAATGTGCCCTTTAACTGCTGCTGAGAAGAATGTCAAAATAAACTCCAAGTTTTGCTTGGTTGCTAACAGGAGTTTTGGCTGCGCAGGCGGTGGTTTACATATTGAATAATGAACCAGATGAGCATCAAGCTCAATTATGAGGCAAATGTAATCAATTACACAGCACACACTTATTAGTTAGTAACTTCCCAAACGGTTGTGACAGTGTGGTGTCTTAATGGACTCCCCATTAATAGAAATTTGCAGGTGAAGATGAATGGGAGCCGGCTATGAAATAGGATCTGAGCAGGAAGCGCCAGGAGCTAGGAGAATATTAGCGAGCACATTTCTGTGTTTATGAACACATCAAGACGAAATGTAATCACTTTATAATATGAAACCACTGAAACAATAATGAGGAGTGATGCTGATTATGGTCTAACCACTATCTGCCAGGGATTCATTCAAGAGCAGTAATCTAGTTTCCGTCTGTCTCTTCATCCTAAAAGCTTTCATGGTTTAGGTTCTGTGCTTGGGACTGAAAGGTTGACAGATTAAGTCTACTGCCAGAGAGCCAGTGCCAAGAACCTTTACTTTTCAGTCTGCCAAAGGAAAAGGAGCATTTTATTTCCAAAATGAATTATATGGCAAATTCTTAGTTTGTGTTTTAAATGAACTGAATTAAATGCTTGAGCCACTACATAACCACAACATTATCACATGCTGTAAATCATTTCTTTACAGAAAATGTCTTTCTTTAAAAAGCAATGTAATTTTGGTGGAATTTGAGCACTACATCCAAAGGACTTCTTATCTTGCTAGCATGCTTTCTCCATCACCGAAAACAATTTCAGGTTTAGGCTGAAGGGTTATGGGATGATCCGGAGACGGTTTGAGCGCAAAAAAAGGTCTGGAAAGTCAAAGAAACCCCGGGTGGGTGATTTAAGGTATGTTCCATGTTTCTGCCTTATTAACTTTATTACTGAAACTATGGGAACAACTGTACATAAGTATATAACTCTACATAAACACAGACGTTTAAAAAGCAGTTGATTATTTTCCTATAACAGCATGCCCCCTTATTATCAGATATACTGCATTTTGGAAGGAAACAATAATTCCTGCATACTATCTGCAGCTCTTTATACCATACAACAAGAGATTCCTTCATAATGATGACGGAAACCCGGACTTGTGTGTGCAAATAAAATAGAAAGAGTTTGTAAGTATGATAGCTATATAGTGGGAAAGTGAAGGAAAAGGACAGGAAGAGTGAATCATATGATGGTATCAGTGCAGAGTGTGTATGGTGATGTTATCCTTCAGGGAAGTACAATATTCTAGTCAAGGATGAAAGCTATGCTCTCTGATGGTATCATCATGGTCGTGCTGTAATTATGACAGCTATTGCAATGTGGCTCAGACCCCCTTCCAGCTTCTAATCTCCATTGAGACCCAATTTAATCACACTCGGGGAGCCGGAGGGAAGCGTGTGATTGGCCACGGTGGTAACCCATGGGGCATTGGGAGATGATGATGAGCTCATGCAGAGGAGAAGTGCACACTATTCTGAATACCTATAGCAAGTCAATTCCAGTGGCACTTCTTCAGTCATGGGATTTGTTGCCATTTGCGTTTGCATTGAATGGCCTGATGTTTCTGGAAAGCTGCACACATGTTCAGCAAATTAGAAATGTCAGAAACTACCACTAGGTAAATGCCTGCTAGGTGTGATGTGTTTTTCGTCAGCCCCTGGGGAGGATCTGACGTGGTCGTGGAACGTTGCATAGAGCTGCCTCTGTGATGGACTACATACAGTATCTCAGCAGAAATAGAACATTTGATCCTGCTCGTTCTGCAGGTAAATGGAGCTCTGAGTCATTGAAATCTCATGGAGTGTGTGTGACTGCACTTCAGAGTTCCTCTCTGACCTTATCGCCACTTCCTGGGCCGCTGACATGCTGCCTTATCTCACCTAGCTCTCAGGTGCAGCCACACAACAGCCTATTGAGAGCCGAGAAGGTCACAGCGGACACTCCGCTCATGCCAAAGGCTCAACAAGCTAATAGTGTATTTTCATGCGCAGCGATGCCTGGAATCAATATGTTGATGGTGTGTGTGTGCATATGTGTGTGTATGTGTGAGTGTGATGGGGGCAGAGCCAGAGTCTGGCACGGTTTCTCTGCATAAATCTTTGGCTCAAGCTGCCAAGTCCACTCCATCAGCACTACAAGCTGGTCAAAGACTCTCTAGTGTAAGCTTATGTTAGCTTGGCACACCCCAGGCATCGCAGGATATGTGTGAGGTTTAGATAGAATCATTCTGCGTATTTAAAATGCAAGATAATCTCTCCCTAAACTGACAAGGGAGAGTTTAGTGAGAGAGCAGAAAGTTTAGAGAGAGAGCAGATCCAGACTACAGCACATTGCAGAGTCTAGCTTGATGTTTTTGCCTCATATATTTGCGTAGCTCAGAGAGCTGATGGCCAGGTCTGGACTGTCATCCTGTAGCTCCCTGCACAACTGACCTCTGAACCTGCTCACAGCTCAAAGTGCAGCCTCACAAAAAGTGAAACACGCCAACAAAAAAACCCTGTCAAAGAAAGCGGTGTTCCTCTGTAGTCTACATGTTGTCACTGAAGATATCCGGGATTGGGTAGGATTTCTTTATGCAGCATGGTGATAAAATGCTCCCGAATGATCTGTGTATTGTTATCCGGTGTGTGTTCTCAGTGTGCGTCTCCTAACTGTTGCCACTTAGAATTTTCTTTTTAAAGTCTTTTTAAAAACATGATACAATTGTGTTGCTCTGCATTTCAGATAGATAAAACTGTAGCTTAAACAGTATTTCTTGATAGAATAGAATACTTTTATCGTCATTTTACACCTGTACAACAAAATTTAGCTAGTGATCATTGGCTGAGACGACTTCTCCGAATGGTGCAAAAGTACATCAGTGTCTAGCCCTGTAAAGCTCTGACTCGGATTATTGACAATATTGAAGCTGCACTGTATTGGGTATTTTCTTCAGAGGTCCAGCACCAGGATTCCACTCTTATTGTCATGGCCAAGGTTTGATTCCTGGGAAGGAAATCAACCCAGTCAGTGAGGAGAAAACTAACACAGGGGCGGTGGTGGCAGCTCAAGTGGTTAAGTCTCTGGGTCGTTTACCGGGGGTTCAAGCCCCAGCACCGCCAAGTTGTCACTGTTGGGCCCTTGAGCAAGGTCCTTAACCCTCTCTGCTCCAGGGGCACTGTATCATGGCTGACCCTGCGCTCTGACCCTTACCTCCAAGGATGGGATATGCGAAGAAAGAATTTCACTGTGCTGTAATATATATGTGACAAATAAAGGCTATTTCTTTTCTGGTCTTAAACCAGGATAAAAGGGGAGGGTTGCATCAGGAAAGACATCCAGCGTAAAACCTGTGCCAAAAATCATATATTTGCGTCAGATAATCCGATGTTGCGACCTCGAACAGGGAGCTGCAAAGGACAAAAACTGACCTCTTGGAATTTTGGGCGTAAATGGATAACGTGTCAATGTTTGCTTAATTGGATAAACATGAAGTGTGTGTGAGTTCAGCAATATTATTTCCTGTCTAGAAAACAATCAGAGGTATAATCTTCAAAGGGAGGAGCCAAGAAAAAAAAAGAGATGCAAGGACAGAAAACAAGGACAGGAGGAATCAATAGCAAATGTATCTGTCAAGTGAAACGTCCTTGTTTACTAAAGGGCCACTTGAAATCAACTTCATTTATTGATTTTTGTTGCATAGCTGTATTGTGACCTGAATTGAGCCTCATTCACTATGCATAGCAAGGTGTGATTACAAACGGAAAGAAATTCAATTAAAACTGTATTGTTTCTTATAAAACGTGTGTTTTCACTGTATTATCGATAGGATTGTTTTTGTTTGGGTGTGCAGGAGCATATATATACAGCAGGCTTGTGTTTCTGTATTAATCTTATTTCTATTACAGTTGGATCTATGAGGAGAGAGGAAAAAAATCTAAGTGGTCTTATTGTATGATGAAATTGGTCATTACTCTGCTATTAAAAACTGCTCTGTTGGAATAGGTCTAGCTTAGCTGTGCCAATTTTCTCTTAATCTATGAGTAAGTGCGTTGCTTGATAACCTCCAGTTTGAACAAAGGCTGTTAGTAAGTGAAAAGCCTCAGTGGTGGGATGACACTGACACATCTTAATTATGACATGCTGCTTTCTGCCAAGCTAACAGCTTTATCACTGTCTAATAAAGCAATTCTTCCGAGTCTCACCCAGGTATCTGTGGAATCAGATGCTTGCTCGTTAGTGACATACACGGCTGTACATTCAGCTTTTTTCTATGAAATCAGAGCGCTAATGATATGAAATGTCTGAGGTAGAAATCTCAGAGGTGAAGTCCAACCCACATACATTAATGTTTTTGTTATGTCAGCTTGTGATCGTACATTTGTTGTCTAAATGCAGAATAGAAAGCTTTCCCGGATTACAAAAACTAAGTTAAGAATCACATAATCTTGGCTTCAGACGCTTCGTAAATGGCTGGCGGATGGTCAAATATATATATATATATATATATATATATATATATATATATATATTTCTGGCTGGATGGCTTAGAAATATGAAAGTTGCAGTCTGGCTCTCTGCAAAATTGTGACAGGAAAATTAATTCTGGTGACACAAGGTATTTTATATAAAGATGTAGAAGTCTTTCAAGATTAGTGGCTAGTAAATATTGATGGTCATTTATAATGTCAGTCCGTGATCTCTGTCTGAACATTAGGTGGTTCTTGGCCACATCAAGTAAATTACAGTGGAACCTCTGCATACGAATGCCCTCTCTTATGAATTTTCACCATAAGAATTGAAATTTTGCAAGCAATTTGCATCGGCATACGAACCACATTAAGCATTTTTGGCATACGAACGAATGCCAGCTAAGTTGCGTGTACATCTGGGAGGCGTTCAAAACTTGTTTGCGTCAGTGGAAAGCCAAGCGAAACAAGTTTACAAATTTTACGATTTTCTTTTTCAGTCAGTGAAAGCTGAAATCCTTGGCATGCGTTCAAAAGCTACTTGATTTTTCACTCGTTTTTTTGTTGACAGACTGGTGGCGTGGGTGGTCTGTTCTATTTTCAGCCCAAGCTTTGTGCACAACTTCCTGTGAGGACCCTTGATATGGAATGCTTGGCTTGGGTCAGTTCATTGTAAGTAGCTAAACAGTTTACATACGCTTGGTATTGAGAATAATTGTAATATTGGGTGGCTGGAACGGATTATCTGCATTTACATTATTTCCTATGGAAAAATTCGTTCTGCAATACAAACTTTCGCCTTTTAAACTATCGCAAATTAAAATTGTATGCTGAGGTTCCACTGTACTGAAGTTTTGGCACATCCATCAGCAGAAGCAAGTCCATCCACACTCAGGCTTTACCTTTGTCTAATCCCTGTGTCTATTACTGGGTGTGTTTCTGTACACATGTGGGGTCATGCAACCCAGCAGCTAAACAATCACAGCTTGCACCCTTCAGCCACCTTTACCTAATCTACTTCAGACAGTGGCTGTAAAAGCGATCCTCCCAGATAATCCTTGTGTATAAACTCATTTGTAATATGGTTTGCCACTCCAGCCTTTCGTGCACTACCATCACATACTCCATCACCGTGAAGGGCACCTTCAGCCTCCATCAGGAAGACTACACGCAACTCAGTGCTCTGGCTTAATTGGATTTGTGCATCACACACAAACAGCGACAGTACAACTCGACAGCCCAGTAGGTCATACACTAATTACTCAACCTCAGTCTGAGAAGGGCTACAGCCAGGAGGAACTGGACATAAGACTTTATCATCTGCCCGGCTCTTCCTTTTTCTTCAGGAGCAGAATAAAGGAGCTGAATGAAGATTGAGGGCTGTGTGTGTGTGTGGAGAGCGACACGTGAGGAATAGTGAATGGAGGTGTATTATTAACATATTGGAGCCTCACTACCACCCATGGTGGGCTTTTAAGAGATGTAGGTCAGCTATCTCGCAGCCGGGGTCCTCCTGCTGAGTCTCTTTCTATCTGCACTCATTTCAGAAAGGCCATGCTCGTGCTTTCTCGACATCTATCACAGGCAGGAGCTGATTATGAATCCTTACATATACCTAATATATAATTCCCCCTAAGCTCTTGTATCTCCTCTGCTTTTTGTTTATCATAAGTCCCACAGATGACCAGAGAGAAGAAAAAGAAAGAAGCTTACAAATCTCCAGATGCATCAGCTAGCCATTTATCTGACTGATTGCAGACAGCCTCCCTGCTACATCCATTACTGCCACAACGTAAAACCCTGCTCTGGCACTGCCAAGATCCATCCCTGTCAGATGGGCAACACTGACAGCAGAGCGAGTGTCACTTCCTTCAGTTTGGACTTATGACTATTTTAACATCAATTCATAAATCACAAACATAACTAAAGGTCAATGACTTGCCCGTGTTGAAACATGCAACATTCTGGTGAAAGAATTTTACCACGAAATGTATGTGAGTGGAAGGGGGTGTTTCAATAGTAAGAGCATAAACCATAAAACCAAAAAGCTGACCTTTGGCTGAACTGATGTTTAACTACAATCTGCAGACTTAAGCTGTGAGGATGAGTTTACTTTAGAAAACAGGATCAAAGAAACGAATCAGCAAAAGTGTATATCTAGTCCAAGTCAGATGCTGCACATAATAAATTGTGTTTGTTTTAATATTTTAGAAACTGCTGATCTCCTGGGATGTTTGTGCATAAGAGTTTACAAAGAATAGTGCAAAAACCCACAAATCATCCAGTGAGCTGCTGTTATGCAGGAGAAAAGGCATTGTTGATAAGAGGAGACAGGATGGCTACAGTAAACCAAGCATCCTTGACAAATGTGGTGAGCAGAAAAGAATCTCAGAACGTGCAACGTTCCAAACCTTGAGACAGATGAGCTACAGTGGCTGAAGAAGACCACATCATGTTTTACAAAACTTGGCAGACATCTTAAATGCATCTTATTTTTTACTGAGCAGTTAAAGCCTTGCTCAAGAGTCCAGTGGTAGCAGTTTGGCAGTGGTGGGTTGTCTAACACTGTCTAACCTCTGAGTTTCTGCTCCCCCCCTCAGGATCAGTGCACACAGGCTGACGGAAATTACGCAGGTGATGATCTGCATGATTTGATGCACTGCGCAGTTGCTGCTTGATTAACTGATTGTGTAACTGTACGAGTGAGCAGGTGTAAAGATGTTCCTTTTAAAGTGGCCAGTGAGTAACAACTTCAAGAACACTTCACCCTTTAATACTGAACAAACTGTCTGTCAATACAGATCTGCCAAAATACTCATAAAGACATAAAAAATCACATTTCATAGGGTATTTTGCATAGAGTAAACCGATTTGAATTGATCCCGCTCGGATCCAGACAGCGGTGATCTCTGTCATGTTGCACGGATCAACGTCGTTAGTTCTGGCAGATGTTAAAGCCACTGTCATGCTGGATTTTCACCATGTTATTTTCCTTGCCAGTGATCCAAAAACTCCAGCAATTACAGGCAGTTTGATGGTATTTGATTTTAAAGAGAATGCAGGTGTAACCTCGGCTAGCTTTTTTTCAGACACGTGTGCCAAGCATCAGGAAGAAAAGGCAGTGAGGCAGCGTCCAGTGTGAACTCGACTTAATAATAAGCAGCACACCAAGTGTTTAACTGACTAAACAGCCAACCGTGTAAGCCAGCAGAAGCCAAAGCATAGTTTTTGGATGTTTCCTCTATCGACATAGCAAAGAGTCAAAAAATGTTGAACCGTAGATGCTGGCAGCTCTGCTAAAGTTTGTGTGGAAAAATTGTATGCTGTGGCAGAATACCCGAAATACACCTTAGGATTTTGGATGGATTTTAGGACTCGTGCTTGGCAGTGTTTAGTTTGTGCAAAGCACATTTTTACTTTTTTTTTTTTTTTAAGTTAGGGCCTGGAAGACTTGGAGTTCAAATCCCATCACTGCCAAAGAGGCACTGTTGGGGCTCTTGAGAAAGACTGTACTGCTCAGATGTATTCGAACCGTAATGCTGACTGTGTTAAAAAGTGACTGCTATTCACAGCTATATCTCAATAAGCTCCCCACCAGGTCTAAATATGCCCATTATTGGAAAGGATGAGAAAAATGGAGCCTTCTCCTCCCCAGGCTTGGTGGAACGAGTGAGATAGAGCCAGCATTGAGAGATTGAGACAGCAGTGAGACAGCTTTGCTCTTAGCTGTGAATATACAGATGGCCTGGGGAGCAGAACAGAGGAAAGGCTGAAGGAAAGATCTAAAATTAGTGAGGGCTTTCACCGAGGGTCCGGCTCTTCATCATTCCAATTTTCCCTGCTGGTGGGAATGTGGGTGGAGAGGCAGGCTATGGGGGTTAAACAGCAGGAGACAGAGGAGAAGCACAGCGGGTGATAGAATTTTGAAGATCTGTTAATCCCGCCAAGTGCTGGATTAGCACAGCATGGTGCACAGGAGATCGCTTCTTCACGATGGTAACAGTGTCCACAGAGTGGTGACAGCACTAACCCAGCACTCCCCTTCTCCTCCACGCTTAAAGCACACACACACACACACACTCTAATGATGAAAATCTTCAGGGCTGGAAAAAAGGGTTTTCTTTAGTGGTCCATTGTCTTCAGGAAAGCAATAGTGAAGTGATGAGATTTAAGACAGGAGTGAGGTTTAGGTTCATTGTGACCATACTGCATTTGGGTGTCAGAAGATACCACCAGAAAGTGTGTGTGTGTGTGTGTGTGTGTCTCAGATGGGACCACTGACAGGTTTGACAGCTTTTTTGGGTTAGAGGACAATGCACTTAGGATTAGTGTCAAAACATTTCTTTCTAGGGAAACTAAACTCATGGCAGTGCAGATTCTGTTTTGCTAAAGGAAACAAGGGGGTGCTGGGTGTGGGGGGGGGCTCTCATTTTCCTGAAAGCACCATCTGAACCATCTGAACCCAGACCAGAGCAAGCAGAGTCTTTGAAGCCTTCCTGTGCCCGGTGCTAATTAGTCACACTACACTTGCGTCTAATAGACTTTAGCTTCACTGTATATTTGAGACACAAGTTCAATGGAGCCATGCTCGGAGTAAAGGACACCCTGAGAGACAATTATAATGCCTACCTGCTGGGATGGGTTTTCACCAAGCATTCTTTAAGAGTTCTCCCTTGAGTGTTGAAACATTTTCTCTCTCTCTCTCTCTCTCTTTCTTTCTTATCTTTTCTGGTGTCCTAAAAGTTCAGCTGCTGCAGGCATGTTTGAAACATTTCTGATAAAGTCAGCATATTTAAAGTAGGGTGAAACATTGTAGTGTTTGTCTTACACAGCCAGAAAAACCCACAAGACATTAAAAAAAAAGAAAGAAAATAAAACACATCAGCTCAACAGCAGGACAGCAAAGGTTCAGCAGCAAAAAAAATAATACTCAGAAGATAAAACTCTTTTCTGGGACCGGTCCAGACAAAAAAAAAAAAACCCTGAAACACTTCAAACTTTGGTATATACACAGCTCAGCTAACACGAAAGTCATTTCTTCAAGGATAGAAGATACGGATTTCTAGGATTCTTAAAGGGACGTATCCATCCTGAACAAGTGCATAATAATATTCATAATTAATGTGATCTTAAGTCATTATTATTTTGACTTTCTTCCCCATGTTAGACCACTTTGAACCCGTTTCCTACGTTACCCACAATGCAGTCTGACTGCCTGCTGATAGCGGTGCCAGTGGGATTTAGCACTTGCTCTGCTGAAAGAGAATGTTGTAGCGGTGCTTTAATACTTCAACTAGTCCAACTTTCTCACTTCCCCATCTCTACAATCTGCTCAACCAGATCAAGTTCACCTTTCATCCTAATTCAAGAGGCGGTGTGTTAGCGATGATCGTCTCATCGATTGCTAACTAGCTGAAACAGGTTTTTCCTGTACCTCAGTATGTCATATAGCTAGACTGCATTCTTTTGTTTGCTGTCTCCACCACTTACATGTTAGATTTGTTGGTAACATGAACATCACTGGAAGATGGCGAGTGAGAAAAGCAGTTCTTTCCATTTTAAAAGTTACAGCCCTTAGATCTTTGGCTCTAAGAATAGATTTTTCTCCTAAAAACTGCACTAGCGATGTCCTCCTGTGATTTCTGCAAGGCTCACAACCACTAACTTTGTACATGAATAATGAAAATACAGCACCAAGCAGTAAATTAGCACCAGAATGACTAAGCACATCACTGATACTTTAATGTATGAACATTTCAGGCTCCGAGGCTCAGGAACGCCGGAGCTTATCGCAGGGGATTCGGGGTACAAGGCGGGGGGACCCAGTTCAGGGGACACACACTTTCACACATTATAGAAAGTTTGGAGATTGTTTAAAAAATGTATTTTATAGGTAAGAACAAAAAAATTGTAAGTAGAATTAATTAAGCAAAATTTCCATCACTCCCCCTTTAAGCTGATCATTTCGACCCGTGAGATTTTAAGGAAATATTAGGGTTAGTAGATTATGAATAACTGATCCTGTTTGCATTTCATTTTCATGCAACTTATTTGTCTCATCAGCAAATAAGCCGATTCTAAACTGGAACACTTTTTGATGCACAGCAGAAGCTCTAAACAAATTATCCAGTTTATCCAGAGTCCAGACCCCCCGTGCACTCCCGGGGCATCTCCATTACAGTGCTGCGCTCCAGTCTCCTGCTGGGCAGAATGAAAGACAGTGTGCAGCAACTTTGTAAGAAGCCTTATTGAAGACATAACTCTAAGTGTGGGATATTTCATGGTTAGGAACATGAAAAAGCTGGAGAACAATGGATGACAGGTGACAAAATAGGCAGGTTAAGGGCTGAGGAGGGCAGAGAGAGCTAGACTTGGGTGCTGTAAACAAAGGGCTATAAACAAATTTTCCTTGGGCAGTGTCCATCACCTGGAGACTGGAGGAAAATCAAGCCATTATACCATTACAACAAGCAGAAATTTCCACAGGCCACAACACTATATTTAACCACAGCAGCATACAAAGCAGTCTAGACGATCTACTGCAACAAAAGTGCAAACAGTATTTCTTAGTAAGACTTGTTCTGACCGTCACTTCAGTCAAACAAAATAAGGGTTAGTCATATCTAAGCTGGAGCGTGCGCATGCATTAAATAGCATAATGATGGGAAGAATAAAAACAGCTGCGGCATTAAGAGCAAGGACGTACTGGAAAGGGGCAGTAACAAGGATTACTTACTGATACTAGACTACTTACCTCACTGAGAAAATACAATCAGCGTCACATGCACAGCGTAAAGCTGTAGGGTATGGCAAGCTAAACTCACTGGTTTTAAACTGCTGCTGTGTTACAAATAATACACGCCGATCCCTGTGCTACGTCACGAGCTTGATGGCTTTCAGCTGAACTTGCAGAAGCGTAAATAATCCGAATGTAATGGTGAGCGGGAACGTTATTAGATCCGTTTACCAGCACATCACAGACAGGTTGAGGCATTAAATAGGGGGCATTTGGTCAGCAATCTCTTGTAGCCTCTCATAAACCCCACAACTTGCAGAAGCTCCATCCTGTAAAGCACTTTTAAATATCCAACGTGACACTTTGCAAAAACACGGTGTGTTGGAGGTTTGCTAATTCTCGGATTCGGCGAGAGTTAGGTGTTACTATTACACGGCTGTTGGGGGGAAGGAAAGTATTCCATGATAATGCGCAGCATGGAGGCATTAAGGAAAAAATATCGAATTAGAGGTTTTCATTTTGAGCGACTTATGTGCTGAGAGGCACTCGCGAGCTCCATTCAATCCTGTAATGAGGCGCAGCAGCCTACTTTAATAAGAGCTGTAATGTTTTTTTGATTGCCCCGTTTAATCTCGCCCTTGTGGGCTGGCTGCCACTGGAGTATGCCGGACTTTTTCCATATACAGTCACTTCAATAACTTCCTGGTACCGGCTAGAGGTGTAATAAGTATAAAAAATATTCCGAGTAGGGTCACTTTTGTACGTCTACTAGTTCCATCCCTGTCATGTAAAATACTGCATTTAATTTCGGCAGATATTTCTGGGTTGTCAGGTGAATATTTTACGTGATGGTCGACTCCCGCCTATGTATTAAACAATTTTGTTGAATGTCACTCGCTGTCAGTGGCAAAATCAGAACCCAGTCAACAGAAATGATGAGGGAAGTTGTGTGTTTTTTAATAGCATGCCAACATGTTATTACCTTTCTACATGATCCAGGTTCCCAGCCATACCGAGTCCTCCGAGAGTGTAGAGCTTCCCGTCGTACACCAGGCTGTTGTGTCTGCATCGTGCCACAGTCATGCGTGACACCAGGTTCCAGTTGTCCAGTAGTGACATGTAGCACCACACATCTGCCACCGTCACCCCGGACTCCGTTCCACCTGATGAGAGGCAGCAGTGACATTCACACCTCACAACCGCAGTGCTTTAATTGCAATAGTCTTTCATTCATTGAACATGAGTCATGCTGCAGGTCTGAGAAGCTGTGCTTTTTGTATTGCTAAAAAAGCTCTCTGGAGGAAAAAAGTGCATCCGTCAACAGACCAATAATGGCCAATGTTTGTTTTGACAAATGATGTTGAATTTAAAAAGAAGGCCACTAGTGCAGGATAGTACCTGACAGATAAATGTTGTCCCCTGCTGAGATGACACTGAAGAACTCGCGGTCGTAGAAAGGCAGGCTAGCGAGCGGATACCACTTGCTGTTCTGTGGGTTGAAGCAGGTGACTGCGGTGAGAGAGCGCTGGCTCATGCCGATGGCCTGCCGCCCCCCGACCAGCACTATCACCTCTGCGACCCCTGCAGGTTAGAGACACAACACAGCATGCGATGGAGTTGAGCTCTGATAATGCTACGAGCGTGTCAGCAGCCCCTTTGGGTGGTAATGGTGAAGCTATTAAACATAGCTCTGAGACGTATACAGAGCATTAGGAGATAATGGTATACTGATGGAATGCACTGCTCCATTAGGTTCACTGATTAACCAGGCTGGATGGAGACGAAATCCAAGAATATCAACACAGCAGATGACATTAAATTACCTTGCGCAAACACACTCGGACATGGAGCCACTAAAACTGAAACTTGGGAGTAAACTTGCGGCCAAAGTATTCTGGCAAACATGAACGCGTTACATAAAGCCCTTTTTTCCTCCTTTCAAAGTAACCTACATGAGCAAGCCAGCTTGTGTGTAGAACTGAATTATCAGAGCTTAACTAAAGTCATAACCATCTGTTCAGCAGTATGCCCTCCAGTGATTCCAGGTTGGCCTGAATACCCTCAACATGTGGGGACTCTGCGTTTTGCCATCCCTCAATGTTCAGGTCAGCTATATTTTTAGTTGAGCTTGTTAAGAGGCACTTGCTCAACAAATGTTATAAATTAAAGATAGCCTACCTGAGAAATAGACCCAAATAATAAATTATGGATCGACAACAAAGAACCAATTTTCATCAGATAAAACAAAGAACAATGGCTTTAGCAGAAGAGCTTAACCTAGTATGGCAGCGAGATATCAATACTCATGGCATCCTGTCTGATACATGCTGTATATGCACTTGTATACGCTTGCCATCAAGGTGCCTAACAAAGCAGCCTTTTTTTAGGAGTAGAGAGAAAGACACAGTGAGAGAAAAAGAGAAAGAGAAAGGTTCAGACATTCCTAAGCTCCCTGTAACTGCTGGCTCATCTTTCAGAATCAATATTTCCCCGGCGCTATACTGACAACAGCAGCTCGGCTGATCCATGGGCTTCTCTGTCTTCCGGAATCGCTCTTATAAACACTGTCATCTTTTCCTCTCCAGCTCTTTCACTAAATCTCTCCAGGGCAGGTAAAAGCGTAACTGGGGTGAAAAACTAGAAGAGGTGGGGAAAAAAAAAAAAGGGAAAGAGAACCTTTTGTCTTTACCTGGATAGGAGCTAGAATTGGAAATGTTGAGAGGGATCATCTGCTCTGGTGCTGAAGCTGGAGATATGATGTAAAAATCTGTACTGTCTGTCACCAGAATGATTCATTCTTGGCTTAAGGAAACAGGTGGAGCAGATACTGCACACACAGGAATAGTTTATAGCTGTGGGCATGACGCATGAGCAAAACGTCTGTTCAGATTTATATCCCTTTTGAAGCATCCATATGTATTGCATATGGATGATTTGCATTGCATTGGATGTTGAATGTAGGCCAGCAATAGTGGCTATTTTGCTGGGTAAAATTCCTCAGTCAGGATTCTGTCTAGGATCGGAAGATTAGATTGAAATGGGGTTATGAAATTGTATAGGTTCAGGAAAGAGACCACACATGGAGCTCTACCTTCTGTGTAGTTAATTTTCTCCCTGTGACCGTGTTTCTATACTAAACACCTCCATACTCTACTCACGATAAAGCACAGGATCCAAGTTCTTACTACTTACAATTACAATTCCACAATCACTCATTGTGTCATTTTTACTGAAGACGTAGTGCACACTCACAAAATGGCAATTAATAATTATATAGTGTTTAGCCAAAAGTATCTGGACACCTGACACATAGATATGTCTATTTCAAAATCATAAGGATGGATTTGGTCACCTTTGCAGTTCTAATAAGCTCCATGCTTGCGAGAAGGCTTTACCACTAGAGTGTGGTTGTGAGGATTTGTGTTCATTCAGATACAGGTACTGATGTTGGGTGAGGAGGTCTGGTGTGCAGTCAGTGTTCCAGTTCATCCCAAAGGTTTTCAGTGGGGTCAAGGTGCAAGACACTCGAGTTCCTCCTCACCATACCATGTCTCCATGGAGCTCACTTTGTGCACAAAGGCATTGTGAAGCTGGAATATGTTTGGGCCTCTTAGTTCCAGTGAAGGGAAATCTTAATGCTACAGCATACAAAAACATTCTTGGCAGTTCTGGGCTTCCGAATTTGAGGCTACAGTTAGAGGAAGAACCACATATGTGCATGATGGTTGGGTGACTACACACATTTGGGTATATGCTGTGACTGTTCTTGTCAACATATTTAAAATCTGTAGTTTAAAAAGAACAAACAGATCTGAGTTACATGCTATATATTTACTGACACATTTACTGAAACGACAATTTTAAGCATATATATTGACAGAAAGAACAAAAGACACTAGACAGTAAGATAACTGTATGCATGATTTTGTCACCAGACACATACTATAAAATTATCCAGCTTTAAATAACTACAGTTTGAGCTTGATGACTTCCTCTACAGTGATGATGAACTGTAATTATATTTCTTTATAAAGTCTTTACATCGTTTAGGTTCAGGGTCGAATTTAACCCTGGAGTTAAAAATGACAGTTAAGAATGTGGCAGAGCGGGCATTCTCTCTCTCTCTCTCTCTCTCTCTCTCTCTCACACACACACACACACACTTGTATGAATGTGTGTGCAGTGATTCTCTCTCTCTCTCTCTCTCTCTCTCTCTCTCACACACACACACACACTTGTATGAATGTGTGTGCAGTGATTCTCTCTCTCTCTCTCTCTCTCTCTCTCTCACACACACACACTTGTATGAATGTGTGTGCAGTGATTCTCTCTCTCTCTCTCTCTCTCTCTCTCTCTCTCTCACACACACACACACACACTTGTATGAATGTGTGTGCAGTGATTCTCTCTCTCTCTCTCTCTCTCTCACACACACACACTTGTATGAATGTGTGTGCAGTGATTCTCTCTCTCTCTCTCTCTCTCTCTCTCTCTCTCACACACACACACACACTTGTATGAATGTGTGTGCAGTGATTCTCTCTCTCTCTCTCTCTCTCTCTCTCTCTCTCTCTCTCTCTCTCTCACACACACACACACACTTGTATGAATGTGTGTGCAGTGATTCTCTCTCTCTCTCTCTCTCTCTCACACACACACACTTGTATGAATATGTGTGCAGTGATTCTCTCTCTCTCTCTCTCTCTCTCTCTCACACACACACACTTGTATGAATGTGTGTGCAGTGATTCTCTCTCTCTCTCTCTCCCTCACACACACACACTTGTATGAATGTGTGTGCAGTGATTCTCTCTCTCTCTCTCTCTCTCTCTCTCTCCCTCACACACACACTTGTATGAATGTGTGTGCAGTGATTCTCTCTCTCTCTCTCTCTCTCTCTCACACACACACACACACTTGTATGAATGTGTGTGCAGTGATTCTCTCTCTCTCTCTCTCTCTCTCTCTCTCTCTCTCTCACACACACACACACACTTGTATGAATGTGTGTGCAGTGATTCTCTCTCTCTCTCTCTCTCTCTCTCTCCCTCACACACACACACTTGTATGAATGTATGAGCAGTGATTCTCTCTCTCCCAAAGACACTCTGTCTATGCAAACTTAATATTTCTCCACAATAAACTATACGATTTTATTCACACACCCACACACACACACACAGGCATGCTGTCCATAGGAATGAATATTTCTCGCAGGAACGTGTAAGAGGAGGGCTGAAACTGATATAAGGCCAGGGCAGTGCTCAGATTTCTCTCTGCATATTTCAATCTGCTGCCACTATAAAGGTTACAAAGAGGTTCAAAGTCTATGAAACCCATGATATCACCGAGCAAGATGATTTACAAGATGCTGTACTGATAGTGAGACAGAGGAAGAGGTATTTGAAACAGGGGACAGAGCTGAAATCAGTTCAGAGCATGTGGAATTATGCTCCGTATCCTGCTGAAATAGATACTTTAATTTTACATTTAATGCCCAAATAGCATGGTGCTTGTCAGAGGCAGAACGGCATGTGGCTCTTCCCCAAACTGCTGCCACAAAGTTGGAAACACACAATTGTTTGTAGCATACAAAGAATTACAATTTCCGTTTCCCCTACACTGGAACTAGAGGCCTAAATCTCTTGAAGCATGACAAAGCCCATGAAGTCCAGGAAGAGCCAAGTTTTGAGTGGAAGAACTTGAGTGTCCTGTACAGAGCCCTGATCTCAACCCTAATGAACACCTTTGGGATGAACTGGGATGTCGACTGCACCATAATGGCCTATCATAAGGTAAGTAAGGCAATTATGACAAATAATAGTTGACAAATAATTTGATCTGTAAGCTATTGATGGGTGAGTAGTTGTTAAAGTAAGGTCAAATGACATTTTAGAGTAAAATGTTTTCGGACTGTTCTGATGTGATACAAGGCTATTAGAAGGTGAAATCTGGACTGCAATCATCACTGATGTTGCTGATTTGTGAACATAACTGAAGACTTAAGTATGAATACACTGAATTGCTGTCCCTAAGGGATTTCATTAAAACGCCAATTGCCTCTAATACATATTTCCTGTACAACAACTATGTGCTAATGCTGACGTTCAACGCTGAAAAGGTTATTAGGCAATTCTGAAATTAGGCATATTAATTATTCTAATTAAGTCATTCATTTGCGCTACACTCTCCAATTGCCAGATATTTTTATAATGCTTGTTGCATTTTTGATTCTCCTCAGGGTGAATATCACTGTCTGCCTAACAGCACTGCATGCCCATGGCAAACACATACACAGGAATTAAGTGGAAAGGATCTAAGAGTGTGTCTCTCTTCACCACACTTGGGCACCTGTCAATTACATCTGTGATAAGGAGACAGGAAGTAGAATTCTATATTGACAGCACCACTACACACTTTCTCTCTCTCTTCCTGTTTATCTCTCTCTCTATTTCTGTCTCTTCATGTTGCTCCATAGGTAGCTCTTAGAGAGCTATGGGAGACAGCACCTTTGACAGTTGAGAATCTCCCCCCTTGGCACTTTCTCCCTCCTCCCTGCACCATGCAGCAATCACAGCATCTTCTTCCAGCTCGCTTCCTCCTAATGAGCCTATCCATGGCACTGGATCAGCACCTGCCACTGGTAAATAAAGCTCTCCCTACGGGAGACAGAGCCACCCAGGTAACTCTCACCTCTGAGCTAAAGAGCAGTAATGATAACATCTGGGGCAGAGAAGAGCAGTAAATCACTCTCTCCCTGACTGTCTCTCCTGCTCGCAGTCGGCCTCACTCACTCTGAATGTTCCCGTGAACCTGTCCTGTAGAGGGACCACAGCTCTCCCAGTAGGCCTTTAGCTTTGTTTTGTGTGGCACTTCAAGCCCCCTGTCATATCTCTCCTTACGGTTTTGGGCATCTCCAATTTCCATTAACTGCATTTGGCCTGGTAATTGGGGAACATGACTCTGTACCCGCCAGCGTTTTGGTGAAAATGGTCCAGGATAAGAAGAGAAATTGGTTTTGGATTTGCCTATTGGGAAAAAAAACTGCTTTAATACGCAAGCACCAAAGGATGGCTGATATAAGCTGAATTGTTTTTATCTTTGTGTCCTGTTTCTATTGTGAAACAAATAAGACTAAGCAAGCCCGGTTTTGAGAGATGGCAGTCTACCGATTGAACAATCAAGAAGCCCTTGAAGACCATAGCAAAGAACAGGAACTTAGGGCACATTAGAAATGCATTGCTTAGCCTCCCATTTTTCATATTCTGACAAATGTCTTGTGTTTTATGTCAAATATCTTTCATTTTTCCAATTGTCAGACAGCCTGTAAGGACTATAGAACAGAGCTATCATAGGATGATGGTGGGGAAAAAAGTACATCTCTACAAGCCTATTTACTCCTGCATGTTTCATGTGTCCTGGACTGTATCTGGACAAGAATTTATATACATAAAATTAGTATTTGTAGCCAGACACACAATAATAATAATGTTAATAACATAATAATGATAATAAAATAACAATAATGATAATAATAATACAAGTTAAAATATATAGAACAACTGTTTAAAAGAAAAGACATAGCAATCCTATTAGGAGTATAAAATTGGTGTGTACAATATGCAGATTACTGCCTTGATGCAAGAAAACATGTTTTGATGTTTTTAGAACATCCCAAAGGATGTAACCTTTTGCAGTTTGCAGTCTGTGTGAGGATAATCCCTATGCAGATTGAAGCATGAAATGTAAAACCTCATGAAATGACCAGGCATGTAAGGTCTGATAGCTTGCTGATCCATGTTTCTGGTGTGTATGGTAGAGATATCTGAAGCGAATGTGTCTGCACTGAAACGGGGTTTACTTCAGTCAGTCAGTGAGCAAAAACTCCTGCTCAACTCCCCTCAACATCTGACTTCAAGTGAGAAGAAGACAGTCTCCCTGTGGCTTAATGCTCAGCATGATTTCCCCCATAGTTCTCCCCCCTGCCCTGTCCCCATATGCCTGCAGAGGGTTAATGTGGCATGAAAAGGAGCACAGAGCTCCTGCTGGGCTCAGGGATGTTGTAGGGGCAGAAGACTGTGGTCAGTGCCAGAGGAACAACCAGTCTGTCTGTCTGTCTGTATCTCTCACACACACACCCACACACACCTGCAGGTCAGGCACAGGTCACAGTGAGCCCCAAAAAAGCCAACACAAAGAGAGGTGAACATCACTCACATTCACATTTACTCCTTTTAAAAAGAAACTGAAATGCCACCAAAAATAAGAGAGATAAGACTTCACACATGGCAGGAGATTGGCAAGACTTTCATCAATATGTATGAAAGTCAGGGTTTGCCAAAAAAACATGACATGCATCATGATGTTCAGTCTTATCAGAAATCCAGCCAGATTTTAAATATGGTTAAAAAAACACAACAACCAAAACAACAAAAAAACAGCAGATGTATTATAAAATCCATCGAATGCTGTTTTAGTGCAGTATTGCAGAGCATGCTAATGGAAAGCAATCAGCAGGTGAGCCACGCTGAGAGAATTGTCCAAATTAGTTCTGACAGCCCCCTCCAAAATGTGCTAATGTAACGAATAACATATGAAAAGAAAATTCAATTTCAGAAGTGAGTGAATAAACTGCCAGAGTTAACATACTAGCCAGAGAAGATGGGAAAACAGCATACGGATTGGCCTGTCCTGAGAGAGACTGAGAGTGAGAGGAGCTGACAGTTTTGTGTAAAATGCTCCTCATTACCTGTCATGCATGCAGCAGTCCCTGGCTGAATAATCTGCTAGGCTCTGATTCATAATGTGAACTACAGCAGCTACTGGCCATCGGCAGCTACTGGGATTCACCCGTCTATCAGAGAGTGACTAATTAAACAGAGCAGAATTAGTGCTGTAGGTGAGAATTAGAAACCAGTGATGTTTCCTTTAAACCTGCATGATATTACATTTCTAAATTAATTAAAAACAGGGCCATATTGTAAAATAATGCCCTCCATTCATTTTCCTGAAAAGACTACAAATAATGGAAAAGGCTGAAGAGTAGGAAACAATCCTAAATTTCCAATTTAACAGACTCGCAAAGTGTATCTGTGGTAAACTGGAATGGTTTGTACAGAAAAGGGGACAGATATGACCTCATATTCGTGATAATAGAGCGAGATAGTGTATACACTGTAAGGAAAAATAATATCTTTTTTTTTTCTGACTTCCTGGACACGCATGCAGTTTAGCCATGCACCATGGAAAGAAAAAGAAAAGTCTGTGGAGAATAACCATTATTGGATTAATTAAACCCAGTGAAAAATGTTTAATTGGAGTCTGAATTGTTAGTCGGAAAAAGCAGAATTCTCAGTTAAGCCACGGACAATGCTCAGTCTGTGGGCGAGAAACCAGCTCTACATTTACAGGAATCATTTAATTAGATATTTAAATACAAATAAATCATGACCTATTCATGGCCAGAGGTGAGGGGAGAGGAGAGGAGAAAGTCAAGAGATCAGAAATTCAGATTTATCTCTTGTGCTTCTTCATTATCATGCACTACCCATGTCCAAACTGCAGATCAGCCTTAAATAAAGGCATAGCAGAAAGCTTTTCCCCGGTTATGGAGTGATTGTATGAATACTGAAAATCCATCTACCACAAAATAAATCTACATGGATGTCAACCCAAAGGGTGAAAAACGACCAGTGCTTTCAAGACAGGAAATAAGACGTTATACCTACAGTAAGTTTGATAGTTTAAAAGAGGTTGGACTTGCTGTTACATAACTCATCTCACTGAAGATTTCAGTACATTCTGGCCAAACAGGAGCATGCGAGTCAAATCCGGCTTCCCATCCGAGCAGCGAGGAGCACGAAGTCAGATTTCACGACGTCTTGTAGCTACGTACATTTCCTATTTGTTTCACTGCAGTGCTGAATGAAAATGCTGTGTGATGAATAACAGAATAAACTGAGGCTACGATATGTTAATGAAGATTTCAGCATATGAATATCAAATAAACTTCAGGTAAACAAAACTTTCCGCACAAAAGGAAGCCATTACAGTTCTATGCACAGCCCTACTACAGAGCTCGAACTCTTATAAAAGCCTTTGTGGAAACTTATTAAAGGGCATAATATTTTATTGTGGACATGATGTATTCTGTATTATAAGTATGTATAGCCATGTCGTATTCCCATTGTATTAGTAAGGTAACAGAACAGAGGAGGAAGAGGAGAAGGCCTAGAAGAAAACAACAGTGCTGTTGCCCTGTTGAACTGTCACTCCAGGGGACGTCTGTACCGGCGTTGAGAGAAGAATGTTTCATGGATGACATAACAGCACTTTTTTCATACTTCACACTTATCTTTCTGGCTCAGGTGGTGTACACATCAAGCACACACACACACACACACACACACCTTACTCTGTCTGCAGAACTGTCCATCTGTGACAAAAAATATCCTAATGCTTTATGTTCCTCAACTTTCATCTCTCTTCCTACCTTTCAATCCTTCTCCACTCTCTCTCTCTCTCTCTCTCAGTATAACAATTTGACTGCCTAGGTACTTCTGTTTGCTGTCGACTGCTCTCTGAGCTCCATGCCGCATTATAAACAGGGCCGACAGGTGACGGGTTATCCCACTGTGTATCAGAGCCACACTGAGCCTTCCACAAGTACCAAAAGTTTTTTTTTGTACACACAACACAATACAATCGGTGAATGGAAACAACTAAGCAAAAAAAAAGAGAAGAAGTATAAACCCATAATGAGAAAACACAGAAATTAAACCCTTTTAAACCCAGTTACAGTTGGAGACTATCAGTGTTTTAACTCATAAACTGACCCCTGTATAAACTGCAATTAAGTGAAAAACCATGTTCGGTGTAGTAACGCTGTGCTTAAACCTAAACCCATAATACCTTTCAAAGTACAATTAAACACTGCCTTATTAAGGAAAGGTTCTGGCAGATGAGTAGGGAAAATTCTCAGACCCCCAGAAAGCAATTTTCTTAAATCTTAACGGAGGCTACTTATAAATATCTGAATTAATAGTGTAAATCAACACAGTATTCCAAAAGGCCAGAGATATTTACTAAGGCTTTAGAGATTTATTAAGAAAAGCTTTGGTGGCCAGCCTTGCATGCTTGCCACAAGAAAAAAAAAAAAAAAAAAAAAAGCAAAGTGGTGCCATATTTTGCTTGGCTTGCTTGGCCGTTATGCTTGACTGCTGCAATAAAAACCTTTCTCTAGCTCTTGCTCTCAATTGAGCCTTTACACGAGACATGAAATGACTTTGAAGACCCAGCACAAAAATATCACATGGTAAAATGTGAGAGGAGTGTGTACCATACCATTCCTCAGAGAGATCTGTCTCAGTGTATTCAGACAGCACTTCATTGCTCCTGTATTGCACCGGACTGAGATCAATAACAGTCAGGGTGGGAGAAAGGGCCACAGTACATAAGGACTAAATAAATCCATACACTGCTCACTGTGTCTGCTCTGATGAAGCTGAGGAATCCACAGAGACGAGCCAGGCTGAGATTGGGAATGACTTATCTATAGAAAAACCCGTGCCAGGGTTTAGGATGGCTACGTCATGTATAGATGTTTATGATTTGGGTTATGCGGTAAAAAAAAAAAAGAGAAGAAAAAGAACGAAATGAAATGAAAAGCTGGCTGTCAAAGATATTTTCTTAAAACGGTGTGATTTTAGTGTAGTTTTAAAACTAATTTTCTGCTAGACTTTTTTGTAGGCATCTTTGCCTTGAAGCAGACTTTTGCACCATGTGTGTATTATATAAGAAAAATCTTCTTGAATGAAGGAGCACTAGAAAAAATTATTATTATAGCAAGCATTTTACAGTATATGAAATATACTAAAAAAAAAAAAAACTATTACAGCTTTGTGTAGCAAATGTTGAAAAGACCGCTCTCAAGTGTTCATGTAAATTATTTAGTCGAAGGCAGTTCATTGAGAATGGAAAGATTTTTCACACTATTATAGAATTTCTTTTTTGTTCATTTAACATCTGTGACTGACAAACGAGGACAATAAAAGATGAATGGACAAAAGAAAAGGGATTATTCTCTGCTTCCTGTTTAAAATGGACATCTGGTGAGTCCATTACACTAGAAAAAACATAAAAAGCAGAATGAAAAACTGTCATTAACTAATCATTAATGCTTAAGCACTGGCTGGTAAATGATGTCACCGGTCAGTCATGTTAGACTGAGATGTTACTACAGCTGGACTTTACAGGAAGAACCTTTCAGTTCAGGATTGTGTACTTTAAACCGAATAAAAAGATCATAAAGACAACGTTCTCTGTTGCACAAACAGAAATAGATCAAAACAAAAGATTACATTTTTTGGCATTGCTTTAAAGAAGCTTGATTGTTAATTGAAAAAAATTATTTTTATTAAATTTTTTTTTTTTTTTTTTTAAATTAAAGGAGCAAAACACTCGCGTAGCATTTTGCTGCACGGGGTTTAACAGCACATGTTCTACAAAATGATGATGAATGATAATTGAGTTCTTAATTGTTAACAAAGTATTTTTGTTGTACTTTCCCCTCTCCTACGCTACATGATCATTATCCTTGGAAAAAAAAAAACCCCAGAAAATCAAAAGGTCCAGCAGCCATAGAATAGCCCATAGAAAATGGAAAAAACGAAGCAGAAAATCAGCACTTTTTATTCTAAGGTCCAGCAGCCCATAGAAAATGGAAAAAAAAAGAAGCAATTTAAAATGGGTTTAATTCTCTAGGTTAGGCATGAGAAATGAGCTGTACAGGTGAAAGTGAAGGCAGGAATGAGCTGGCTCGGGGCTGTACCTGCAGACAGTCTTGGCCGGGTGCGGGGTGTCTGCATCTCCTGGCGTGCATGAGGGAGCATGTGGTAGCGCTTAGCCTCGTTCACTAGGTCTCGGCAGGCCTCGGACGACTTGATCAGCTCCTCGTTGTCCACCACGTTTAGCAGGTAGCTCGGGTGGATAAACGGTAGTCGCACTACTGCCAGCAACTCTGATATGTGCTGCGAGAGAATCAAGACAGCAAAACGGCTAGATTAGAAATGATCGAGTCACAGATATTAATGTTCATGTTTTGTGTATGACTTAGAAATGTCCCATTTATTTATGCCTAATTTTCAGCATGAGATTTCAGTGTTTCACAAATGTCATTATCATAGCCATGAAAACATCTCCTGGTGTATGATAAGGTATTAAATTGTGCAAAAATCCAAACAGAGCGCTTCCTGTCATGTCTGCTTGATGTCTTACCCTGGCTTCTTCAGATCAGGTCTACAGAGGGTCATGAGTAAACTCTGATTCTTTCTTTTGAAGTCTATTCAAATCATGTTTTGTTGATTATTTTGGATTGGTGTGTGTGTGTGTGTGTGTGTGTGTGTGTGTGTTTTTCAGACCTGCATTTCATTTTCTTTTGCATTCATTAGAACAAGACTTTGACAATGCATGTTTGTTTTTTTTTGTTTTTTTTTTGTCTTTTTTAGATTGACTTTATTAATGAACTTGGTAAATAAAAAAAACTGAAATAAAAATAGATTAAAATAAACAAAACATTAAAACTGAAACTTGAAATGAACAGAATTATTTTTACAAAATCACAACTCGTTTTTTAAGATTTAAATGTGTGTGTGTGTGTGTGTGTGTGTGTGTGTGTGTTGACCAGGTGTCTGTGGGGACAAACAGGTTTGAAAGGAGTTGCTATGGTGAAGGCCACAGTGGGCTGATGACTCCTTGTTCACAGTGGGGATCTGCAGGATGTTTGCTTGCGTCCGTGTTCGATGCTGTAAACACAAGCTGAACAGGGACAGAAGTTCAGTGGACCTACTCACCCTGAGCTCTCACACACTGCCTCGAGTAAAGGCCTGTTCACACACATGTACTGTCATGACATCTGGGCCTGTGTTCTCTCATCAATCTATAGCGCGCGCGCTCTCTGACCGTGACATGATGGCCATGTTCACTTTAGGCACACTTGACATTTATACAGGCAACACTACTGACATTTCCCAACAGTGCTCACAATATAGCAACAACCTTCAACCATTTCTCTTTGTTGTTTCTTTTTCCACCTGAAAACCACTAAGAATTCTGTTGTACAAACAATCCACAGCTCGAGGCCAGGTCTATGAAACGTCTTGGAGCTATTTCACACAAACATGCCAAGTCTTGTCTGTACTTCAGTTCTTTGTATTATACACTAAAACACTTCCAAAAATTGCCCTTCTACTAAATGTTTATGGAGTAATTCTCTTAGAGTTGGCTTTTCTAGAAGTAAGTAAATAGCCTATCTGAACCCAAAGTGTGTGTGTGTGTGTGTGATATAATGTGTTAATGCAAAAACTGGCTAGTGGTTCCAGGGCACAGGAAATGTCCCCAGTGGGTGAACGATTTGGGATTAGGGTTGGTGGAAGCTCTGGCACAGGCATGCTGTTCTGAACACATTTCGCGTCTGTTCTAAAATAACGTCACAGCAATATGTCCATGTACCCACCAGAATGCTCCCTCTCTCCCCGCCTTCCTCTTCTTTTCCCTCTCCAGCCCTGCCAGTGCCGTGGCTGAGTCGTTCGAGCCAAACAGCTTTGGAATGGTTAGAGAAAATAATCATCTGCTCCCAAGCTGAGTCACCACAGGGGAGTAGGCAAGGGCTGTTACAGGCAGCGGGGGGATTTATACTCCCTCTCGTAAATTTGACTAAAATACGCTGATGTTTGTGTGCTCCTATCCTGTACCAGGCGATTATATGATTACACTAATATATGCAATCCCCAAGAAGGGGAGAGTAAACAAAGCAACAACGTTCTCTGAAGTGACCAGCTTCAGCCTGAAAGACAAGAAGTAACAACAGAGCAGGAAGGTAAATTCTGCATCTGATGAATTGTAGATCGGCCCATTTGGACCTCATAGAGATCCATCTGTGCGTTTATGACCCATGGAGTGACCAGGTTGCCTGCTTATGGTCAAATTGGGAAAATAAAGGAATAATGGAATGAGGTATTAAGGTTCAGAGTGTTGGCTAAGCAGGTAGAAGAAATCTGGAGTTTTTCTAGCTACCTCAGCAGAAATGGCATTTAACACCTAGTAAAACAATGAGCAATGTTTGTGGCAGGATGTGATAGTCAGGGATTAATACTGGTTTAAATTACTCCTGTCAAGCTGCAGAGCAGATTCTTAGGTGGTGTTTTGTGTCAACACAGCAGTACAGCTGTAACACTGATGTGACTGTGCTACATATTGCTTATAGATGTTTTTTTCTGTCCACAGGACCCTATTGACTATCTGGAAATGTTTTCTTGATAGATTTGGTGCTGATATGAGTCTATGAGAAATTGTTTAGATTGGATACTGCTGGATTGTGATGACAGACAGTCAACCCTGTCCTGTGGTCAGAAAAACACCTACAAGGTCAATAAGTATGGAAAGTACCACCATGTCAGTGTTAGTGCACTGTGGTACTGTACATATTTATTGCTGTACTCCTGTGCTGACCATAAAACACCACTCTGCATCCTGATATGGGTGAGTTGAACCAGTATTAATCCCTACACATCACATCCCTCCCCAAACTTCACTTTGTTTACAAGGTGTTAAATACCGTCCATCTGAAGCAGCTAGGAAAACTCAAGATTTCTTCTGTGTGCTTAGTGAACTTTATCTGAACTTCAGTACCTCTTTTCATTATGCCTTTCTCTTCCCAATTTTACCTTAAGCAGTCAACATGGTCGCTGCATGGGTCTTAACAGCACAGATGGTTCTGTAAGAGATCCACACACTGCCATATTTGTTTATTGCTATGTTGAGTGTGACTCACTAGCCAAATAATATCTGGTCAGTTTTGGTCCTCTGGTGGCTTGTATCTGTGATACAGATGAGATGATACAGAGCAGCAGTCTGTAACTGTATACAAATATTTACCTGATAAAATGGCCAGTATCTATAACTACAAGCTAAGTGTAAAATAAATGTGTAAAAATATGTCTTATTACACATTTAATTTAGATACTAATTTATTAGAACTGCAGTTCAGTCTGAAAAGGAGAAAAATGTATATTTCTGTAATTGGGAACTTTTAGCACCGCACATGTTTATGTTTCACAGTTAATATTAGCACTGCCTGTCTTTAATAAAGCACTCATTTACAGTCCCATTAGGATCTGTGAGTGACCAGTTAATATGTTCCACAAAGATTTGGCTTTCTTTATTTAATTGCCAGTTTGTAATGTTTCATTTGGCCTGTAGCAATAATAGTGATAAATCTGCAATTAAACCTAACAACCTCCAAAACTAGTAGTGTGGTTTTACTTAATCTAATAACTTCCAGTATATTATGTCTTTTTGGGGTTTAAACACCCACACATTGGACACTGGACACCCCTTTTATAAGAGTTTTATCTCTGAGGCTGAATTCCCATCTTGCACAAGGCTCCATTTACCAATGAACCTGACAGCATCATTAGATATGTCACTCACACACACATATACACAAACACACACTCAATTGAGAGCCTTCATGAAGCTATTCAGAACACGGTAATGTTTCTGTAGCTGTGAGCCACTGCTAATCCCAGCACTTCATACCAGCCATGCTGTCGGTGTACTATTCTTTCTCAGCTATAACAGCTCCAGGGTATTCATGCCCAGGCTTGCTTTTAGCACCTGCTGGGTAGCGTTCAGGACCACAGGGGGAGCAGCACTGTCTTTCAATCTGTAACATGACTGGAAGAGGTTGATCACTGAAATAGCAGGGAGAAACAGGAATGGGTATCCAGTTGGTGCATGCCTGGAGAGCAAGCACAATGTGTTGAGAATGCAAGAAAAGAATTCTGGGTTCACTAATCATAAAATAAGGCTTCGGGGTTATCACAGAATTGATAAAGAAAATGAGAAAGCGTTCCATCACAGCAGCTGATCCAGTTTGTCTGGCAAGGGGGGCCAGCCTCAGCGCAGCTGCATGACGGAGTGGTCACTTGGAGTGGAACATGAGGGCTGACCTCAATAGCCAGCTGAAGTTCCCGCAAGAGACCATCACAACCTCCTTGTAGCCAGACGCCATGCTCTGGTCTACCTCCACTAGGACGGTCATTATAGTCAAACTGACTGTGCCATGGGGAGAGGGAATGGAGGCTGCTTTCTAGAGAAAAGGAAACGTATGAAGCTGTCATTCAAGTAGTCAATTGTACAAGCTACAATGGAACATCCTAAAGTCACTCAGGATCACTGGAACCAGGATGAAGATGGCTCCTGGAAGATTTGCCTCAAACAAGGGAGTTTTTGGCTCTTGCTGTAAAGAAAGGCGAAGGCTTGAGGAAAGCAAGAATCCTAGGGCTGGCCACAATGGGGCGTTAAGGAGATGTCCCTTACCCATTAGATATTCTGGGATTAAAGGATCAAAATTCAATGAAGGGTGTCTCCTGGATGCCGGCACACTGGTAACACTGAAGGCCCATCGGGCAGATATGCCCACACACAGATATGGACACACCAGTGCTTATACCATGTAATGAGGAACACTGAAGGATGCATCCTCATGGGTTCTTTGGATAGTTAATGGCTTTTTTGTTTCCCTTGGAATTCTCTCTGATTGTAAAAAAATTCCCTCAGAATTCCTTTTTTGGCTTTAACAAATCAAATATAAAGCAGACCTACACAAAAAAGGCTCAGATTTTATCAGATTGCATTACAATCAAGAAGTCGTCCATATCACTATAGAAAACAGTGAACCATGAGGTGCATCAGAGACACTGCACTTGTTTCCATTTCCATTTTCGACTTACTTCTAGAGATATTCAGCTCCATACTATCTATCTTGTCAATGTAGTCCAAACTGCAGTGTCCTGGTCCACATTTTAGGTGTCATTGGCCACCTTGCGTACGGATATATCCTAAGAGACTTTTGCATATGTGTTTTTGAACAATGGATATCCATTCAGTGAGTGAAAACTTCTTGGCCAGCCTGCTTGATTTCACCAAAAGAAGCAAGTCTGCATAGTAAACTCATTCAATATGGAGAAGGTATTGACTTACCAGTGACAAAGGGCATGACTTTTCTATGTCTGTCTCCAACTCTGTCTCTTCCATCTAACTATAGATTCCAGCCTGTTCCAGTCATAGCTCCAGTTGCAACCCTAGCAAACTCCAGATGCTTATTTTGTTGGCTAGATGAAAGAAAGGGCTTTCTTCAGACATACTTTCCAAATAAATTTGTTGGAATGTCCAAGCTAATTAACCACAAAAGTACATCCTTTTTACAAAGGACGCCAATAATTGTGGAGCTGAAATCTATGCACACTCCCAACCATGAGTGCATTAAGTGTTTGCTGATTACAAACATAACATCCTACAGATAAGCTGTGTATATGTGTGTGCATCTCAAAAATAGAGGACAGGTGAAAACAAATGCCTCATTTGTTCCGCATCTAAGCACACATACTCACACAAGCCCAAACAAACACACAGGACATATTCACACTGAGGTAGAGAATAATCAGTCTGACAGCATGCTGAGCAGATATGACACGAGTCAAGTTGTGAGCATGCTGGGATGTGTCACACAGATGAAAAATGCCCACAGAGCATTTTCTATTTCGTGTTGTCAGTGGGCACCACAGTGTCATCTGGGCCCCCATGTTGCTGTGTATAAATATGACCTGCACACAGAGACATTATTTCCTTTTCTTTAACTAATCTCAGCAAGGAAAAATAAGGTAGCAAAACTTTCCCTCGCACCTCCTTCAAAGAGTTCATCTGGGGCTATTCCCTTTCTGGTGACAAAAGGAAACAGAGAGAAACTAAGACAGAGAAAAAAGGGACATGAGGAGCTGGGGTTCAGCTGGCCTGTAGCCTGCAGCTCTGCTTCTGAACCATATGAGTGTAAAAGAGAGAGAGCAATGAAGACATACAGCAATGGAGCTGGCGAGGGTCTGTACCCTGTCTCCTCTTTCTTTACTTCTCCCTCTCCACAGCAAAGCTGAGGAGCTGCACACCAGTATAGAAATAACTCACTTACCACATGCGAGTCTTCTTAGAAAACTGACCAAATAATATCCAAATCTGATCAAAGATTCAATATTTATTCAAGGACAATGAGCTCTGAAAAACTTCATAATCCTCCATAAGAAAAATAAATAAAAAAATCTAATGCAAATTCTGCAAATCTGAAAATGTCTCTGGTTTGACAATCTAATGTTAAACAGGTCTCCTACAGCTAATAAGTATCGTCTTGCTGGAACATGGAGCGCATATCAGTGGCGGCACATCCATTGTTATTTTACAGCTGCTGAATCAGATGGAAATTCATTTGCTGAATACTGATTCTTCATCCTGTACAAACCATCATTAGGCTCCCCTTTCAGTCGCATATTAGATCTTCCTTCAAAAGAGATGCTATTAATCAAATCCCTTTGTCCTGCAGCTTTAGCAAGTGATAAAATGTTGACTGAAATTGGCCGGGGCATGGCTTTAATGGGCCCACTGGCAGCGTGAGGGGCCGTTCTAATTGAGCACACATGGCCTGTGCTGTGGGCCTGGAGCGAGAAGTGAGGGGAAAGGCCAGAGTTTCGGCACTCGTCTCACTCTCTGCCTGATCTGCTTACATTATGCTACAGGACTGAGATTACTGCCCGGCTCTCCTAGCTGCACACCGGTGGGAGTTTAACTCTAGCAGCTGAGGCTGAATCACACTGAAGCTACAGTACTGTTCAGTGCTGAATTGATCTAAAATTTTTAATTAGGTTTATTTTATAAAAACTGAACAGCAGATAACTTTACTTAATTTCACAGATAGGGAAAAAAAACAGTATGTATCCACCTTTAAGCTTTAAGTTGTGTTGTGCAATTCATTTACTCATATCTATTAATCCAGTGTGAGAACAGCACTCCGTCATGAGCACTAAGGCAGGATCGATCATTAAGCTGGCATGTACAATTTTTATATGCCCCATGCCCTATGAGCTAGAGTATTTGCAGCAGCATTATTCTTCTTTTTGCGAGTCACTTGGGACCCATGTTACGACTACAGGAAAACTGTGTTGACTCACTGTGCTACACTAATGTAAATTAAAATAAGAGATGATGAACTACCCAACATGGATCCATACATCATCTCACACGGAGGCAATGCTTCAGATCGAGGCTGGAATTAAACTAAGTACTCAGGCTGCTCACAATCGAGTAGGTGCTAAATCAGAGGTAATTAGCTCTAAGCCATAAAATGACTCGCTTACCTAGAAGTATGGCAAAATGAGCTGTTTTTACTCCATTCCTGTCACCTGTGTTTGGCACAAATGTGTTTTGCTGCTCTCTCACTTCACAGGCATCACTTTTTCTTCACGTGTCTTCCTAGGCACTGATTCCCACAGTGAAAATGGTCTATTAACAACGGCTCACTCTGAGGAACAAGCCCTTATATTGCCCTTTATTTTTCTGTACACTGATGCGATAATTGGATTCAACATATCCTTGGGAAATTTCAGAAGGTTCAATCAAAACCCTTTCATCACAGTCTAGTCCAAGGAGGCAAACAAAAAAGAGAAAGGCCAAAAAAAAAAAAAATGTGTTCATGACCCAGTGTTTTGTTGTGTGTAAACTCCAGCACTGACCAGTGGGCTGGTTTCTCTTGTGTGAGAGAGTGTCCTCCAAGTGCGTGAGCTGCTTTTTAAACAGCAGCTCAACGCGACAGCTCTGTCACACATGGCTCTGGCGTTTCAGACAGCCACAGCGCTCCATCACGACTGCCAAGAGCCTGATGTCATGCTGCACAGCCCTTGAATATCTGATTCCACAAGCAGCTCTACTGTGCATTTATGTTAACTCTGAGCATCTTCAGTCTTCTGGAGAACTAAACAAATGAGGGCCAAGGCCCAAAAAAGTTTCTGAGGTTTTTTTGGCATCTCAGAGCCTGAACTTTCAGTTTGGAGGCAGATTTGACGAGGTCATGTGTCTGAACTACCTCGCGCACAGCTCTTTTGATCCTAGAAGAAAAGAGACACTTCGGGAGAGTTAGTGCTCCTGCTGTGTCCTACACTTACACTTTTTCAGAGAAACTCAATTCCAATACACTACAGTACCTGTAAAGCACTTCAGGCTTCACCTCTGCTTGGCTCATCTCCTTCACACAGCCTTTTGGGTTCTTCACTGAGTTGCCTTTCCTAACTTTCTTGTAACTGATAAACCATTAATTAAACCTCTTTTCTTACTATGTTCTGGTTTTTAGGTTGCTGTGGATGCTTTCTTGACCCAGGCTGTTACTTTATGATAAATAAAATGTATGTAAATGTTTTGTAAGTGCAAATAAAAGATGCTGGAATGAAACAGGGACTAACATCACCATTTTGTTTCATCTCCGGTCAAAATGAACAAAAGTGGACCAGATATCAATCTGTGTCTATCTGTCATATTACATATTATAAAAGGGTTTTAGGGCTACTATTTATATATATATTTATATATATACTGTTTATATATATATAAACAGGTGTTTATTTATATATATATATATTATATATATAAATATATATATATATATATATATATATATATATATATATATATATATATATATAAAGGTGTTATATTAAGGAAAAATTTATTTCATATTTTCCGATTTTACAAGAAATACGTAATATTTCAAAAATAAAGTCAAAATACTATGGAGAAATGGCAGATTTGAACTGCCAGTGCATCAGTCAGCTTTTGGCAGGAAAGGAAGGAATTAGTGTTAAGTCTTTAATGAACTCAGAAATCACGCTGACCTATTAGTTCCTCAGGACAGGTCACAATTCCATGTGACTTTGTAGAAGGGACATTATTTACATTTAAATCATTTACTGTCCAGTGTCACCCAAATAAGGATCACTTCTAAAGCTGGTTCCTCTCAAGGTTTCTTCCTCATATCACCTCAGGGAGTTTTTCCTTGCCACTGCCGCCTCAGGCTTGCCCATCGGGGATAAATATTTAATTAATTTTAAAATTTATCACTTTTATTCTATGTTTCTATACTTCTGTAAAGCTGCTTTGAGACAATGTCCATTGTTGAAAGCGCTATACAAATAAATGGAATTGAATAGAATAGATAACAAAGCAAAATTGTGAGGGACAGTGAGGATGTAGAGAAGTCATTGTCTCTTTTGCTGAAAGAGAAATTGCAGGCAGTGGCCAGTTGAAGCCTATCGATAGTTACATCTGTGTACCATTCAATGAGGATATGTAGTTTCACAGGAGACGATGGGAATGATAATGGAAATGATCGATCTTGAAGTGGTGGAACTCCTGAATGCCCAGTGTCGAGCTCAGTGTCGAGCCATTTTCCACAAGACATTGGGGACTACGTCAGTGTTATATCTATCTGTTCCTAAATAAATAGAATTTCCTGCACAGTCTTTTCAAAATAATAATCTTATATAACTTCACCAAATCCTTAACAGCCCTCATTCTAACACAATGCTGCTCTATTATACAGTTCTGTTGTAGTACTAGGACTCTATTCTGAAAATATTGTGACTCTCATGCAATATCAGTTATTAGGACTTTTTTCCTTCAAATATTTTTATTCAATGTTTGTTTTTATTATATAAATATAGATTTACATAAAATGATGAATGAATGAATTTGACATTTTTATTTTTTAGTAATTAACAGACAAAGATTTGCCCAAAATATTCATCCTTAATATAAAGACTGACCTGTACTCGGTTGGTTGGGTCCCTCTTGATCCATTTGATGACAGTCTCGTAGACGAGCTCCTCAGCCTTGGTGTTGAGACTGTCGTTGGACAGGTAGCTGACCAGGTCTTCTTTAGAGATGCTGAGGATCTCGTCCTGGCTAGCCACATCTGGGAAGTTCTGTAGGGCAAATGCCTTGGCCATGTTGTGTAGCTCCGTGCAGCACATCGCCTCAGCCATGGCCAGGACCCCCAGGCAGTTCCCTGCTGTCAGCTGCTTCTCTAAAGAGCACAGAGGGAAGAGAGACAGCGTCTAGTGCCCGCATCCATAAAAGATCACAAGGCTTTGGGGAGAAAAGCAGCAAAGCTATCTGAGCTGTGTATCTATGAAACTCAGAGGAGTGCTGAAGCTCAAAGCACTTCTGGGACAAACACTGGGGCAAATCGATTGAGTGCAGGGCACCCAGCAGGGGTGGCATCCCACAGATTAGCGCTGGCAGGTAAAGTACTTATTGGTGCCCTAAGGCCACAGAAGAGCCGAATAAGGGGTCAGCAAAGTGTCATAAGTGCCAGGCATCCTGAAATTGTGAAGTTTGTGACTGGAGAGAGATTGAACTAATAGCAATGTGGCAAGAACAAACTGCTGTCTGTCTAACCAAAGAGTGACACTGAATCGACTATTTTCAAATCATTTTTTTCCATCTCAGGCTGCTTTTATCATAAAAACACACTGACTTTTGTTGTTTGTGTATCGTAGGCATGTTTGCTCTGTTACAAAAAGTCAAAGGAAATGGAAGGAGAAAACTGCTAGTCTTCACTGTGGCAGATCTTCACAAAGACTTAAAAATAGAAGTCAATAAAACATGCATAATTATGTACAGGATTAAATGTAAAGAAAGGCAGTGTTATCTGTGCTAGCCTGCGAAGATTTTTTAAAATAATATTTATGAATTTCAATAAGCTCTATGCACATAGTGCTTCACATTAGCAAAACAAATTTTAGTATTTCATCATAGCTACTTGTAGACTTGTAATAACCTCCTTAAGGCTTAAAGTACACACACACTCACTGTGCCAAGTTGATGCTTGCTGTGAGCTGCTCTTATAGTTTTCGAGAGCTGGACTGCACAGCTCTGGCTGTTACCTGACAACTACAATTTATTTCTCCTCAGTCTCAGTGAAGAGCAGCATAAATGAGCCTGAAGCTACTTCTAGGCCAATCACTCCGTCTCTCCTACATTTGTGCAAAAGTTGAAATTGGGTGAGCGTATTTTTAATCAGACAACATGATATCACTGTCAAGCTTTGGTGCCTGATTCTTACTGCGTGTTTGAAAAATAATAAAATGCCTTTATGAATACTACTGAACCCAGAATCACACTAAATTTAATGTACAAATATGGCTACAATATGAAATTAAAATCCTGTAGATCCGACAGAACCTCTCAATGCTGTAGATCCTACAGAATATCTCAGTGATGTAGATCCTACAGAATATCTCAGTGATGTAGATCCTACAGAATCTCTAAATGTTTTAGATCCGACAGAACCTCTCAATGCTGTAGATCCAACAGAATCTCTCAGTGATGTAGATCCTACAGAATCTCTCAGCATTGTAGATCCTACAGAATCCCTCAATGCTGTAGATCCTACAGAATCTCTCAGTGATGTAGATCCTACAGAATCTCTCAATGTTGTAGATCTCAGAATCTCTCAGTGTTATAGAGCCAACAGAATCTCTCAGTGATGTAGATCCCACAAAATGTTTCAGTGCTGTAGTTTCTACAGAATCTCTCAGTGCTGTAGATCCTACAGAGTATCTCATTGTTGTAGATCCTACAGAATTTTTCAGTGCTGTAGATCCTACAGAATCTCTGAGTGTTGTAGAGCCTACCGAATCTTCCAATGTTATAGATCCTACAGAATCTCTCAATGTTGTAGATCTCAGAATCTCTCAATGTTATAGATCCAACAGAATCTCTCAGTGCTGTAGATCTTACAGAATCTCTCAGTGCTGTAGATCTTACAGAATCTCTCAGTGTTGTAGATCTTACAGAATCTCTCAGTGCTGTAGATCTTACAGAATCTCTCAGTGTTGTAGATCTTACAGAATCTCTCAGTGCTGTAGATCTTACAGAATCTCTCAGTGCTGTAGATCTTACAGAATCTCTGTGTTGTAGATCTTACAGAATCTCTCAGTGCTGTAGATCTTACAGAATCTCTCAGTGTTGTAGATCTTACAGAATCTCTCAGTGCTGTAGATCTTACAGAATCTCTCAGTGTTGTAGATCTTACAGAATCTCTCAGTGCTGTAGATCTTACAGAATCTCTCAGTGCTGTAGATCTTACAGAATCTCTGTGTTGTAGATCTTACAGAATCTCTCAGTGCTGTAGATCTTACAGAATCTCTCAGTGTTGTAGATCCTACAGAATCTCTCAATGTTGTAGATCTTACAGAATCTCTCAGTGCTGTAGATCCTACAGAATCTTCCAATGTTGTAGATCCTACAAAATCTCTAAATGTCTAAGATCCTACAAAATCTCTGAGTGTTGAAAGCAATAATTTCAATAATAAAATGCCATTTTTATTAATTTTTTAAAGTAAATTAAAGTAAGTAAGGCTTTCATTTATTCAAATCAAGCCGGCATCTCACAATAGCAGAGTTCAACAGCAGAAAGGCTTCATGCATGTGAACTATTATACAGAGCTCATTTTTCTGTTGTCAGCCTGAAAGCAGTACACAAAGCTCCAAGCTCAAAGAATGTTATTATTGTAGTCATCCCTGTATTAGAAAATGCAGACAACCTGCTTGGCAAAACATTCAACATAAAATGATCACAATTTTCACAATGTAAAAATACAAAAACATTTGGCTTGGACAGGATATAGAACAAGTAATGGTTTTTGTGACATGAAAACCAGTGTCAACGGGATGAAAACAGTTGAATGGAGAGTCATCAAGACCAACAGCCTTGGAGCTGATGGTGAACCAGACTTTTTTTTGAGAAGGCTATAAGTAAACACACGGTATCTTAGGAAAATTTTTTATTTTATTTTATTTTGGAATAAAATAATGGAATGTATTTGCCTAATATTATTACAAGTGTGTTTCTATGTAATCTATTTTATCACTGACTAATTAATAATGCCACTGTGCACTGGTTTCATCTCTGCACAAATTGTATGTAAAGAAATCCAAAATTTCTAAATTTGAAGAATACTGTATGTGGAGGCTTTGATAGATCCAACTAATGAAAGTCTATTTGCTTACTGAAGGCCAGGTGACTCGACAGATTTCCATGTTTTTGAGAGCAATAAAAAGTATGAGCAGTTTCAAACACATCTTTATGCAAAACACTCTAACCCTGCCACCATTCTAAATGGAGTCTAAATGGGATGTAAAATGAAGGTCCCTCACAATAGCCTTTCCTGAATAAAGGACCTGAAGTCTGGAAATAGATTACAAAATTTTTTTTAATGTCTAATAAATGTTTCATAAATGTCTTTTATTAACTGCTTCTACCAATTAGATGAAAACATCGGACTACTTTTTGTGAATTTAAAAGACGAAAACAACCACTATCTCTACTCCACCTAGCATGCTGACAAACGTGAAATAAAGGTGTTCATTTTCTGTGGTCACATCTGTAATATTACAAAAGCAGACCATGTGGTTTTTGGAAGAATATTCTGGATGAATCAACGTGACATAAGCTGTATAAACATAAAATATGTAGCCCATGTGAAGTCCACACAGACGCATTACTGCCCAACATGTGTCTGGTTGAGACAGATGTGCTTTTATTATGTCTGGAATGATGCAGAGTTGTAGCCTGCCATCTCCTATAAACCAGGTCAGATGTCTTCTCCCCTCACACCTTGAGAAAAGTGCATAATTTTTTCTTCTTCTGAAGTTTTCTGTCAGGGCCTATAAAGGACAAGCTGAAGACAACCGCATGGTGAGGTCCAGGCCTCATTCCATCCAGCACTGGCAACGGTAGGAACATTGACACACATTTACACATAGGTACACACACACACACACACACAAATCACATGAACCTGATTGTCATTACTAGCTTGAGGTAGCAGCACTGCAGCTGCACAGCCTTTTGAACATCTTGCTTCTCTGCAGGATTTCAATAAACACATGTAACTTTTTGCAGAATCTACAATGTCGTGCTTCTGGTAGCCTAAACCCAGCTGTGAGAAGTACAATTTTTTGACACCGTACACAATACCTTTCTTAATGGAATAAATGTTTTACGTTTTGCGTGCTATCACTGAATCGCCAAGTCTTACTGTCTGGATCAAATGTTTTGCATTTCACAGAAGCACGTTTCTTGTCAAAGCTGCGAACAACTTCCAACTTTTCTCTGTTGTGCACTAGATTTACCCTCATTTGATGCAGGGCTTTAGATAAATCTCCTGGTGTCTCTGCATGATGCCAAAACACATTTTTAGACTGAAAACAAGCAAAGCAAACAGATCAATAATAGATGCTGGTAATCCTTCACTTCCTGTCTGACTGTTCAGCTGACCTTTTGAACCAAAGTTTCGCTTTGTCTTTGTCTACACTCTCAAGTCAAATGTTAAAGGAGTCATAGAACTTCATAGCCTTGACTTTCCAGAAAGTCATCTCGGCTTTGCCCCCGAAATGTTTGTTTTGTGTTCAGATATCTCACACTTTCTCACTCAGCATTTTCTACCTTTTACAGGAAAACGGCCACCTCTGGCTTGGCTTATATTGATCTACCTGAACACAGCTGGATTATACACACATGCAGAGTGACGGTGCTTTTGACATTTCACCATTTCAGACGGTGAAAATCATATAACAGTTATGGAGGAGAGAGATGGAGTACTCTAGAGGGGTGGAGCAAAGGTGAGGAGGAGGATGATGAGATTTCCTACCTAAGAAAGACACGCAGACTTTGCAAAATGTGTTGAACTGGAATTTGTTGGCGGCCTCCAGCAGGGTTTTGGCATTGGCTGAGTCGATGACGAGTGATCCGGTATACACAAACTCCAGGAGCATGTCCAGCACGTCGGCACTGATGTTGGTCATCTGCAGCTCCAGCTTCTCTCCACTACCCGTCTCCCCGAGGGACCTGATGGCACCGACGTAGTGGTTAGAGAACCTTTCGCACATATAAATGATAATTTCTCACAAAACATAAAGAAAGCAGGTCTCATTTTTAATTCATTTTGTTTCCTGCAACTGAACAACACATTATTGCTGTGTTGCACTCACAGCATGCTTCTACACACATATGCATATACACACAAAGAGTCTAAGTGGACACTAATGGAGAACATAAAGGCAGGTGGACGACATGGGACAAAGGCAACACTACTCCATCAATGTTTCTTTGAGAAATAATATAAACAAGCACTAGCCTTGACCAAAGCTCCATTTATATGCCACACAATATGATTTATATCCCCTGTGTGATGATGTCATTCAGATCCAATTGCACTGATTAGTTTAAATGCAATAAGCCCCCAGGGTGTACAGCGGGGATCTGTGAATAATGGTGTGCATCAGGGTTTTATGCCCTGTGTGAAAGAATAATCCAGTCAAGGTCAAGGCCAAGAGGAGTGCAATTAATGGCCAGACAGCAGCTGATTCTGTTTCAGCGTCTGAGACATGCCAAAAACCCCTGTACACAGATACTGTATTACTGCAAGGATACTGGGAGCAAATAGGAGGAAAATGCTCTGAGTTAAAATATCACCTTAGCTTTGATTTGGCTTTTAGATCCAAATTTGCAATGTTTTTTATTTTATTTGACAGCACATTTATTAGCTACTGCCTTTTTTGATTTGCATATAGCATACATCTAGTATAGATAACAAGCAAAGCAATTTAGAAGTCATTTTTTAGGGTCATTAACGCACAGTGTCACATTTAGGCTAATTTTGCGAGCACTGCCAAAGAACAGAAATTAGAGAGAGTGCAATTAGCATTTCATTTAGCATATTCCCTTTAAAGAAAATTAACATGCACAGACAAACAAGCAGACAGACAGACAGACAGACAGACGGACGGACATACAGACAGACAGATGTATGGACGGACAGACAAACAGACAGACAGACAGACAGACAGAAGTGATAAGTGTGATGGACAGAGGGAGGAGGAGAGAGGGAAGGGCAGGTTAGTTGTGCCACAGTGTGCCAGCAGCCATTCTTCTGAGAGTGGGACGTGTTCCATGACTGGGCCTGGATCTTTTGAAATGAGAGAGCGGTTCCTGTTCCCTCCCTCCCAGCAGCCCTGAAACCCCCTGCACAAAACACCCTAATCAACATCGCGGCTGCCATTTTCACCATGGCCCCTGTGCATGAACATGTGAGTGTGGAGGACATTATTAGTCTTCATATGGAGCGGGGCTTGAAGGGGGGAGAAGGCCAACTCAAGAGGACAACGTGCAATTATGGCTCTGCAGATACAGCTGAAAAGACTGTCAATGTTACTGCCTCCTGAAAAGCAAAAAACGTCAGAGTTTGTTATTTTCGTTCCTCCCTAATTGTCACGGCGATGGGTTTTAAGATAATAGAAGGGGGTGTAATCCTGGGTTAAGTTATGGAGGAAGAGGAGGAAAAGACAGAAGGGGGGGGATAATAACAAAACAAGGAGATGGAAATAAAACAAGAGAATGTTCATCAGCCAGGTCAATTAGTGCAATGTGAATTGGCTCGGATAGCAATTTGCTTTGTCTGGCCACTTTTGTTATGGAAATCGCTTTCTAGCTTTGGAGAGAAGTGTGAATTTATGTGGCTTCTGACTGCAGGCTTTAGAGAAAGAGGAAGAGAGAGAGAGAGAGAGAGAGAGAGAGAGAGAGAGAGAAGGGGATGAGAAAGTATGTGTGGCATGTGTGTGAATGTGCATATATATATACACCATGTTGGTATAGGAAAAAAATGAAAGCAATAGAAAGACAAAGAGAAAACTGTAAGCATTTAGTTCCTCCACAGGAACATTTACACACACACACACACACACACACACACACGGTTTCCTAATAAGGCTAAACAATAGATTTATTCAAATTTTGGCCTCAATGAGGCTGCAGACTATTATAAAGATTTAGCTGTGGACATCCAGGAGTCACTGGCTATTGTTCCTTTAGAGACATATCCAAAACACACATACATTTTAGTAGAAAAACACACACACACGCGCACACTGAATTCGTTAATCCTGTCTTACAGTAGCAAAAAAAAAATGTTTAAACGTTAGATTGGACAGAGAAAGCCATGATTGAGGGTAATTCAGGGATTTTTGTTTGGATTTGGCATTTTGTTAGCAACACTAAATCAAAACCTGATGTTCAGGAGTATCGAAATATTCAATACTCTTTCTAGCTGAGGGACAATGAGGCTCTATTGTGTATTCATGACTGTGGTAGGAACGAAGAGTCTACAGCAGCATTGTGAGATGAAGCACTTATAGAAAGGAAAATACACTGCAGATGGTATTTAAAACAGAATCAGGGCGAGACCTGATGACGAGACATGGTTTTGTCACCGTGTGTGGTAGTGGCAGTAATATTTCTCAGCATCGTCGATGCAGGTGGAAACACGACACAGACCGGTATAATTATTAAAAGTGTTTGAGGTTGAAATAAGTGCATTAGGTCTGAGTAGACATGCTGCTGTAATATCTAATCAAATCAACGGCTCTCATTCCCTTTTAAACACACAATTGATTTTTCTTCACACTTTCCTAATAACACTACTACTTGATTTACACTCACAGATTTCACGTGAATAGTTAAAAGTTAAAAATAACATGTCTGGCTTGTATGACCTACAACAAACGTGTGTTTCTGAGCAGCGTGCGCCTGTGGGAAATCTTTATTCGATCATGTCTCCGTTATAGCAAGTCTCATAGTTAATTACTTTTATTAGACTATTGATTATGTTAATTACATAATGCTCTCTGCATAATGGCATGTCAAGTGCCTGGTGTACATTTAGTATCCGCATTTATTGAGTTATTTTTCTTGCTGAAAAAATGAATCAGTGTGTTGTATTTAAAGGCATACGCAGGCCATAGCTTATTTTATATGGCTAAGATAATTCATACATTCAAATCACATCCAATTCTGCACACAAACAAAGGAGCTGGATGAAAATTTTGGTTTACACCCAAACAAATGAGCAATTACACACTGAATTACACTTACATAAAAGTACCCTACAAACACAGTCTAAATACAAAGCACTGTTTTTGTTTTTCTTTTTTTTTCTGAAAAACTAAGCGCCAAATTATTTAGGCAGGTTTTAAAAATATGACAAAAATTTGGTCATATTCACAATCCAGTATAAATTTAATTTAAACAAAATGCCAAATCCAAACAAAAATCCCTGAATTACCCTCAATCATGGCTTTCTCTGTCCAATCTAACGTTTAAACATTTTTTTTTTGCTACTGTAAGACAGGATTAACGAATTCAGTGTGCGCGCGTGTGTGTGTGTGTTTTTCTACTAAAATGTATGTGTGTAAATGCGTAAATGTTTAACATGTTTGATATTTATAATATCTCTTTGTTAAGTGAAAGGCCGATAGCCAGTGACGATAGAGCTGAACTGTCTTGTTTTGACCTGAAGTCGTATTTGTTTTCCTGAGAGGTTTGAGTCTAAGAGGTTTGAGTGTAAGAGTTAATGGTTGTGACTCATTCGTGCCCATAATCTTAACTGGTATGAAGGTGTGTTAAGGAGATGATGACTAAAGGAACGATCCAAATAAATACATAAATAAACAAATAAATAATTTGTCTGTCATTACCTCTGGGGACTTGCACACTTACACTATCGGTTAAGATTGTCGGAGTGTTGTAGTGAGGCCCAGGCATTAGTCTGGTGGCCATTCAATCTAATGTGAAAAACAGAAAAGGCTGTAAATAAACAAGGAGGTTCATTGCTAGAAATATATCTTAGAGCGACCTATGAAATTCCGGAGAAAGAGGAAGCAGGGCCTCATTTTCCCCTTCCCACACTAAAGCATTAATGATAACAATCTCCCACTGTCTTGTTTCCTCTCTTGTGATGCCACAGCTCCAGTAAAACTAACACATTGCTTTCATATAAATAAATAAGAGCGGGGGTGTGAGATGCTCCCACAGCTTGCCACGTTTCAAATTACACACTGATGGGTAGGCGCAGAGGCACTGCCCATAAATTAAAGTGGCACCAAGCACACTTATTGAAAATCCAAAGGGGAAAATGGAATTACTGAGGGCAATCCATCTCTGTGTGCCGAGCAACAGATGCTAAAGGGGAGAGTAATAGTTTTTATTTATTTATTTATTTTTTTTTTGGCAGACAGGAGTGTGCATGCACATTTGGGAGTTGCATTACATCCTTCAGGTAGCATGCCTCACACTGCCCCCTCTGATTAACTTCATGCATGGCCGCAAGAGTAGAAAAACAGCACAACATCCCCAGGTGTAATGGACGGGAACAGAGGACAAGAGCGTCTCAGGTGTAAATGATGATAACTGGAATGGATTCAAAAATGCCCTCATATATAGCTTTTAAGCAGATGTATGAATAGATCTGAATGAGTATTTTATATAATCTTCATTGTTTAATAATTAATTAAGTCCCTATTGTCGGGTAAATAAAACAGGATCAGGGTTGGCATATGAGGAAATAATAATGAAAATCCTTCATGCTACACAATGGGAAATGCACAACAGTCACAAACAACAGGAAAGCGACATAGTTAAAGCATTTTTCAGACTTTATCTTCACATCGCCGCGTCTGTAGCGTATGTGTGATTATTAGAACTCAAGAGTGGACAAGTTTCCCTGCAGAAAATCTGTTTTCCTGGAGCTTTCATTCTTAAGGGAAAATTAAGGGGAACTCAATAACCGTTTATGTGAAACATTATCGGAAAATTTCACTCAAAGGTATTTGTAAATTTTGCTCTAAATCTAAAAATGAATCAATGAATCCTTTCAGAGTTGGGAATACTTTTTAGAGAGTAAAAAGTAACCAGAATGACATTTTCCTTTATTTCTCCTGTTTGGGAAATATCACTAAATCATCCCATTCTGCCATGGAGTACTGGAGTTTTCTGTTCATGTTACATGAAGATTTAAACAGACATTCATGTCCCAAAAGCTGCCCTTAGATATCTGCTGTAGGTATGTTTTAAATGTCTGTCTTTTTCCTTATTACAGAAAAACATGTCGAAAAATATTGCTCAATTTAATCACACATAAACTACAGTAGATGTAGATAGAGATTAGCTTGAAAAACACTGGAATCTTTGAGGATAGTGAAAGTTAAGGAGTTTAAGGAGCAGGATAATCAGTATAGTTCTGAAAGTATTTACTTTAACACACACACACCCTATATAGTGAGTGCAACCCAGCAGTGAGCTAAAAATAATCTACTTAGATTATTTAATACAAAGACACTTCCCACCTACACTGACCTCTTTAAGACAAAATATATTTTTTAATATTAAAATGAATAACAAACACACACACACACACAATGCAAAGCTTAGCAGCACGGCTAGAGATGATAGAGAAGGTCATAGATTCAATTCATTAGATTTGAAGTACGTCACTCTATACACAGTGCGGCCAGCACGGGATGTAATAAGGCCAGTATCCTTAAGGTGATTAAGTCTACCTACGATTCTGCAGCACAGTGTTGTCTGTTCGGATTTGGTGAAAGAGTGATTAAATTGATTAAAGGTAAAACTCTTCGTTGCAAGGTCACTGTCATAAAACCTTTGGCATGGGCACAAAGACATAAACAGTCCGGTTTGAGGAAGATATTAATTAATTGCTTGCTGCTCGCTGTGACAAGCGTGTGTGTGTCGACGCTTCTGATGAGGTTTCATTTCACTGACCTTCTTGCTTCGACAATGAGTTTCTATCCATTCATCCTTTACTAAACGCTGGTGCTTTTTAAAAAAACTCCACAGCGACTAGCTTTACATATAGAACAATTGTTAATCAAACTTTTGCTTCCAGGTAACCTATCCATCTAAATCTAGGTGCATTAAAACGAGAGCAGGTTCACGAGTCCACATTGTGATGTTAGTATTAAACACTTCTCTGTGCCAATCGTTTTTTATCCACAATGGGAAATGCACCGCGGTTACAAACTACTAGCTAGTCAATCTATCATACAGAGATAGCAAGCAGAAATATGTACAGGTAAGTGGAAAAAAACATAGTGTAAATGAATGCATGCATGCAAGCAAGCATGGCTAAACGAGTTCACACCCACTCACACACACACTGTTCCCACACACACAAACAAATGCCTCCCTTACTAGCCTGTTAACCTGCTTAATGTCAATAAACGCACTGCCAGGAATATAAAACGACTGAATAATCATAAAAACTCTGCGAGTTCGCAATGTGAGTAGACAAATGCAATATCGAGGAAGTAATATATAAAATTCTGCTCTTCAGCAGTAAGTACAGTAGATGGCTCTGACCTGTGAAGGTAATGATTCAGCAAAGTGCAGGAAAGGAGCTGCGTTCTTTCCTTTTGTTTGTAACTGAGTGCTTTTTCTACCATTCATTGGAGCATGAATATTTACCAGAAGAATGGGAATGCTTTTTCTTTATGCCCTATACACTGTATGTACTGATAAAATAGCTGACAAAGCTGGCGCCATAGCCACATGACAGACACCACACAGCTAGTGGAGGATAATATCAATATTCACAATAAGGTATTCTTTTAGAAAGGCCATTTTAGTTCATAAGAGATCCTTTTTACTAAGATCCAGCAGTCATGGAACACTTTGTTACTTGCTAATGCACTCTAAATTAGAGAGGAGGGAAAAAAAAAGGGAAAAGACAAAAGTTGACTTTTTTCCCCCCATTTTGAGATACATTCATTTGAGGGGGAGAAGGAATGGCTGCTGGCCCTGCGATAGTCTTCACACAACCTGCAAGAGAGAGAGGGGGAGGCAAGGAAAAAAAACCCACACAAATGTGCCCTATGAAAAGAATGCTTCGGATCGACGTCTGGTGAGAAGGGAAGAAAGGCAAACCTTTTCACCAGGTCCTTGAAATACAAGCTGCAGGAAGCTAGAACATTTTGGTGGACTTCAAACTCTTTGCCTTCAACTACAATTTTCAGGTCTGTAAATTCTTTCTCTCTGCGTTGCTGGTTCAGCTCCTTCAACATCTCTGTAGAACAAAGAAAAAAAAAAACAGACAATGCCAAATACTGTTTTAGAAATACATGTTTTATAATGAACAGAAAACACAGAGAGAACTGAAAAATAAAAAAACATGTGGCCAACAAATCGGCAAATTCTCTATAAGAGAAAAGGAGAAAAATGCACAGAACATTAGACAATAATATATAACAAACAGACACACATCAGAAATAATGCAACAACAGGCAACAATGAAACACAGCGTACATTGGCTAGCAGGAAAACAGTTCTTTAGAGGTTAAAAAACATCGTTGAATTACAGTATCACAGTGTATACAGATGACATTGAGACTTGGCACGAGACCCACAACTGGTTGACCTACATAGGCTATGAGCTGAATATTTTAAGCTTGACGAAAAAAACACTTCAATCAAACAGAAGGACACGAATCAACCAAACATTGTTCCTACAGAAATATAAATAATATAAGATACTGGACATGCTGGAGATGGATAAAGGCACAGATCAACCAGTGCACAATACACAAATTCAATTTCCTGATGTGCAAAAACACAATAGACTCAAGTGTTAAAGTCTGTCTCTCTCTCTCTCTCTCTCTCTCCTTTTATCTGTGTTTTATAAGCTGACATACTGAATGCAAAAGCTCATGTAGTCATCATCTGTAATAAATCTGAGGTAAGCTGGTAGAAAAGCAAACATGTTTGTGTTTGATTAAATGCTCAGTACGAGACACATAATCAATACACCATTACAATAGCGGTGCACCTCGAAAATTTCCAAACTGCAAGACCGGAAAGACATATTCCAATGTTCCAGTAGGAAAACGCCTTTATCTGAAGTATTAGCACCTTCAAAATATGATTTGTTCTTTCCTATTAAAATCAGCCCAGCAGGCTGAGGCAGATGCGCTCTAGCACAAAACAAACAAAGTAAACAATCCAGCAGACAGAACACACGATTTTACCATCTCTATTTTAACCCTAAAGTGTTCCTAGTGTCATTCTGATGCTTCGCTGTCTGCTCTTTATTGTTTTAACGAGGAAACTACACTAGAAGTGACTATGCAAAAGAACAGACAAAAGTATCCCACTGAAAAATGTGCAGTATAGATATGTAAATGAGCTAAATGATCAAAAAAAAAAAAAAAAAAAGCTGGAAAAGCTATGAGCCGAAGAGGAAGTGGCTCCAGTGTTTAATGAGGCTCTGTAAAGTGAACTTCCCCGTCAAAATTTAAAAGAGGGGCAGTGCAAGGTCAAGAGCTACTGACTGCAGAGCACACTCACTGTACCGAGGGAGGAACCTAGCATATTTCTCCTCTCAACACTTTGGCTCATGATATATCCCTGAGAACAAACAAGACTAATGATGTTCAGGTATACTGTATATTTACAGAAGCCTTATAGATGTCTGCTGGAAAGCTCAGAGTAACTGACATATACTATAATGATAATAAATAATAAATACAACAAAAATTATTACTAAAAATTATTTTAACCGTATTTATAATATTAGCAGCAAGAATAGTAATGTTGCTGCTATTGTATTTATTTATTTATTGGCCTTATTTATTATTATTATTATTGTTATGATTATGTTTATTATTATTATTATTATTATTATTTTTATTTATAGTAGGAGTAGCAAGAATAGAAATGTTGCTGCTGTTGTATTTATTTATTTACTGGCGTTATTTATTATTGTTATAATGATGTTTATTATTATTATTATTATTATTATTATTATTATTATTATTATTGTTATTTATAATAGGAGTAGCAAGAATAGTAATGTTGCTGCTGTTTTATTTATTTATTGATTATATATATATATATATATATATATATATATATATATATATATATATATATATATATATATATATATATATATATATATGTATATTGGCTGGCTTGTACAAAGCCAACATTCTGTTTTGCTATTAAAGCTTATTATTATTATTATTATTATTATTATTATTAGTAGTAGTAGTAGTATTAGTAGTAGTAGTAATAGTAGTATGAATAGTACTGCTGTTGTTATCGTTATTATAGCCCCCTGCAACGTTTTTTATCTGCTATTTTTTTTACAGCAGTTTAATCTACGAATCCAGAAACTCGTATATATGTGGCACATGATACTTTAATGCATTTGAAATGAAAGTCCATTTTGCATGATGAGCTTTAACAGCGCTGTTAAACTCTGCAGATTGTTACCTAATAAAACCCGCACAACCTACTTCCAGTAAAAAAGCCGCTTAAATCCGAGGTCTATTCCTGGACTATTTTCTCCACATGATTTTATTACTAATTAGCGATGAATAAAAAATACAACTCTGCTACAAAATGAAATGCACAACAAACTCGGCGGTCGAGTGCGTGCGGCGGTTGAAAGAGGTGAATTTGGCATTTCAAACTCCACCAAAGCCACTAAAGAAAATATGACAGAACGTTGGGTTTGTCAACACAGGCGAAATGCCAAACATAGCTTACAGGCATGAGGATAGATTGAACTGTGTTAAATGTACGAAGCTATTTCAAATTTGTCCAAGGATACCCACATAATAGGATTGTGTGGTATGGAGCGAGGAGATACACACACACTGGCAATGATAATGACAAGCTGAACCAAATGGCCACTTCACTAATAGAGAATGGATGATTGACTATTCCTGAATGCACCTGCAAAGAAAGTTGTCTAGCTCCAACTTCAATCCTATGTGTCTTGCACTACTCCATCTGCTATTGTTAGAAAGATTTTCAATCCTTGTGCTTTTGCAATACCTCTAGTAGCAATTAGGTAACAACTGACCTGTACATGCTACATTACCAGATATTCCAACATCGATAACAAGAAACTCGGAGTAGGCAGAAAGAGAGACAGGACAGAATTGTACCACAGGATGCTAAGCATATGTTAGGGTTTGAGGCACCAATTTCTTATGAGAGGAAAATGGTGATGCAAATTCAGGTGAAATCGCTGTTTAATAATAACAAAACTCCTATATTTTTATAATAAACCAAATAGCACTTGCAATACGTACATCTTGGTTTCTACCGGCTCATAAGATAAAGGTTTGCGAATTCACAGGTCAGATTTCACCTGGATTAAATCCGTAACCACACAAGTGTGTCTCTTCACATCCCTACATTCTTTTTTGCTTTAATTGGCTTTTCCACTGGTTGAATTTAAATGACATTCGGTCAGAGCTCTTCAAACAGCAGAAACTCATAGTCTTCAGTGTCTCGCATTAATACTATAGCTAAACCTTAGATGTTGGGACATCTGCATTAAACATCGGTGTGTATCAGTTATAACAACAACAGTAACAGGAATGCATGTCTGTTTCACCTTGATATCGCACACTTGATGGAAATAGTCATCCAGTTGAGTCTTTGTATTTATAAGATTTTCAATGTAACTGGAGCAGCCATTGTGCACATGTGTGTGTGTGTGTGTGGGTGTGTGACCGACATGGCTTTCACCTCCAATCTCATGTCGCAGAGAACACCCAATTCACTTGCAGACCGAATAAAAGAGAGGCAGTCACAGAGAAATGAGGGACTTTAGCTGCAGTTGAACAATGGTTCTCCCGCGAAGTTGGTGGACATGGCTGATAGAAAAGAAAATTGCGGTGTATAAGTGGAGGGTCAAGGCCCAGCGAGGAACAGAACATCATTAGTGCGGAGCATGAAACAGCCTGCGGCATATACACACACACACACTTATGCACTAAGATATGCGGGAAGTGCTGCTAGTATTCCACCTCCGCTGTTTAAATTAACACTTAGAGAAGAAAGTGAGGAAGGTGAGAGGAGTGAAAGTCTGATGAGCTGTTCTATGCTTTTAATGTAAATAAATGAGCGAGGGTTTGTACGTTTAACATATTATTGTACTTAAGATGCAAATCCGCATGATCTGTTACTGAATATATATTTATATATTTATACAATTCTTACTGTATTAGCAATTTCATTACATGAAATATATATATGGGGTCTTAAACTTTTGTTTTCTTTCCAGAAATGAATGAGAATGGTTAAAAATGTACTGAATGTTTTAACTTGATCATTTTTTAATGGACCGATGAACACAATCACACCTCAGAGAAGGAGCTAGAGTCTCCGCCTGAGTCTGGAGTGAGAAATCAATCCTACACAGAGGACATAGTTGTAAAATATTCAGTTCAAAATCCAGATCAATGGATAGCTATTATGGATTTTAATTAATCTGAAATAAGCATAGAAAGATATCATACAGCAAAACAGATGCTGGAATCTGTGCAGAGGTTTAAAATGATAACAAGAAGTCAGATTTTTTACAGCTAATAGGTCGTTAATGCAGCAGTTATTTGGCAACACTGACATGTTATCATTATTGCTTTATATACAGTAATATTCTCATATATTGTACTACCTTCTCCTTAACTGTTTCTGTACAGTATGATGTACAAGACTTGCTATAAAGCTATAAAGATGTCTTGAGAAATACTGAAGTGAAACATTTCTACATTCTACAATCTACTATAAAGAGCAGTCGTAATTAAACAGTAATAAACGTATTGAAAGTCAATATTCAGTGTTTTCGTGCTTTGCTCTCTCTCTCTCTCTCTCTCTTTAATTTTTTTTATAATCAGTAATCTGTATCAGGTACACTGTGCATTTTTATAAAGGAACTGGCTGGTAAGTTGTTCCTCAGAGTTCTTCAGGAGATAAACCTCGACAGCATTATGTTTTCAGTCTGAAATGATACTTAATGAATTTAATAAATATTTGTCTGTAACATTTCATTTTGTCGGTACAGCAATGTTTTGCTGTATTTCATTTAAAAATGTGTTTTACTGATCACAGAAGTCATCAAAGAAATATGTCTATGACAGAAATAGTATTAAAAATAATTAAGGTGCTTAAGATTTCACGCATTAGTGTGTGTGTGTGTGTGTGTGTGAGACTAGATGTAAAAACAGAAATCAATATTATTTAATTACTTGAGAAATGCTCATAAAGAAATAAATAAAAAAAACTAAATAGATAAATAATTAAGTAACTAGATAAACAAACAAATAAATAAAGTGTTTAAAAATATGTTTTTTTTCTCTCCTTCAGTAACCAAAATCTACATACATTTTCAGTGTAATTGAACTGTAGTGTCTGAAATATTATCTCATTATATGTCTTGTGTTGAGGCAGAGGATAAAAAGCACAATTAGAGGGTTATGTTATTAATTATTCATTAAGCTGCACATTTCAGAAAGGTGTAGGATATTAAGGAAGAATATGAGAGCACTGAAAAAAAAAGTGCACGTAAAAGCTGTTAATATGGAAAAAACAATTGGTTAAACAATAATTAAATAATTTTTAAAAATCTGCAATTACAAAAAAGTGAAACCTATAAATTCATGTATACTTATTTTTTTTTTTTTTAGAATTTATTTATAATATATATATATATATATATATATATATATATATATATATATATATATATATATATATATATATATATATATATAAATAAATCAGTAAATCAATAAATAAATAATAACAAATATATATTTAAAGGCTAATTGTATATCTAAATTTTATGTAAATATTGTTTAATTTTATTTATACAGAACATTTGTATATAAAGCTATTCCAAAATATTATTTTGGAAATAAGTGATTTTGTTTTTAACTATTTATTCAGTATTTATAGCAAATTAAATATTTCTAAATGTTAGATTGTAAATATTTTTGAAATATACACATTAAAAAAAATGTGAAATGTTGGCTGATAAAGGGGAAGCATACAGGGTTTGGGATGAGGACCTGAAAGAGAACAGGGACTTTTTCTGGAATTTTCCACTGCGCCAAGTCTGGAGTAAAAGCAATCAGATTTAACTGTAAGAAATCTTTGTGTCTGTTTACAATAATCTGACTTTAAAATTTAGAGCATATTTTTAGAGCTTGATTTTGTTGAACCATTTAGTATTATATTTCTTTATTAATTAGACATCCTGTCTGCAGTAAGCTATTTGTAATTATAGTTCGCTTTATTAGCCTGCTGAGAAGAAGCACATTAGCTAACATTATTTTAGGGGGAAAAATGGCTGATGGCTTCTTGAAATAATAATAAGAAAAAATAATAATAATAAAGACAAATTAGTATTTTTTTTTTGGTTCGAAATTTGTTAACGATTAGATTACTTTTGTACATAATTTAATTTATAGTTAAGGTTAATTTTGGTACATGTCTACTTAATTTATTTATATAGCTGGTTTAAAAAAAATACCTCCTGTAATATTATCTTGGCTTCTCGGCTAGGAGTGAAGTGAAGTATACGCTAATCCTGCCCTTGCTATTCTTCGCTGGTGATTACGCTGATATGATATCATGGTGTTTTAGTGGAGTAAGGCATTACGCTAGGTGTTATTGTCGAGAAATGGCGCTGCATGATGCTTCTTTTGTGCCGAAATAAAAAAAAAGAAGGAGCTCATACGACGCACACACTGTAACCATGACAACGTGGGTGTCTACAACTCAGAAATGTAGTTATTTTTACGCACAATTTGGATTCGAACCCAACCTCGCTGGATTAAAACACCCCATGCTGGATTAGTTCATATTAGACCCAGTTTCCAACTGACCCAAATCTGTTTATCTTTAACCCAGTGCAGTATCTTGAGGGTCAAATTATCATCAGAAAAATTATTAAAATTATTAAAAAAAAATATATATATATATATATATATATATAAACTGCAGATGCTGAGCTATCATGACACGTTTGTGTTAAAAACTGTCCTTGAAGGTTACTAGTTATACCTGATCACAAAAGCAGAGTTTATTTCTTGTATTGCAATATCACACAAAAGTCTTTAAACACCTCATTGACCAGATAAAAAGCCAGTTATAGTATGAATAGAGGAGCAGTTACGAAATTCATTCTCTGAGACAAGCTACCTGTAAGGTCAAGTACATAAGAGGATAACATACATAGACACACAATGGCTGATAGACTGTAAAGAAAAGAAGCGAGCTGTATATCAAAAGAAAGAGTGCTTGATACACTAGAGCTTTTTGTCTGAGAGATCGTGGATAAAAGCAGACAGATCCTGATCATCAGTCACAGAGTGAGAAAGTGGAATAAAATATCTACAGACAGTGGTTTTGCACATGTGTTAGCATAACCAACCTGATATTCCTCGCTCAAATTATTCTAATAGGCAGATGATAACTTAATAAGAAAGTGAGCCAAAGCAAGGAGACGATCCATGAGAGTCCAAATCAAATAACGCAGCAGTGCTAACAGCTACGCTTTCTGGAATATTCCATATTTACACGGTAGAGTCAGCAGCCAGGTTTCATCTTACACGGACATTCGTTATTATGTACTTTAATGCTGTATTTAACTTTCTGAAGCAGTTTACATTACCTTGTATGTGTAAGTGCTAAGTGATAAAGAGGCACTACGTTTCTGACTCCGTCCTCCGTCGTCCCATAGCTTGAGACGTTTTTCTGGGATTCTTCTGAAAACTTTTGGTCTCCATCACAGCGTTATAAAGCACTGGTGCTCAGCGTAATCCATAAAGAGCCCTTTCTCATATGTAGGTTGGGAAAGGGAGTGCTCTCTCAAGCCCTCTCTATAGAGAAAGTGTTCACACTGTGGGGGATTATTGCACAGATAAACCAAAGGCCTCGCCTTGTAAGGGAGAAGACGCCCTTCGGCCTTTGTGTTCTCGTCTCCAATGGAAACCCAAAGAGCGGTGTGGTATATATGCATTCTGAGGCCACCGGTCCCCACACACACACATACACACAAAAGGTACCTAGCAGGCTGCACAGAACAGGAGAAGTGCCAGCAGCCGTACGCGACGCCAGATCCATCAGGAGCGTGGCAGCAGCCGATCCGTCATTTTGATGTGCCTGAGCCACGAGCTGCTGTGATTCTTTCCCTCTAGGTTCACTCGGCTCCACTCTAATAGCTCTAGTTATTAATACTGCTGAGAGACAGTTTTGCCTTTCTAAAGTAACACTGGCAAAAAGCATCTAAACAACAGCACAGCGAGATGCATTAATGACATATAATAAAGCTATACTTCATCAGATAACACTACCGGCCAAATCTGCACAAAGCTGACCGATATGCTGATTAGCAGATTCCATCAGGGTGGTGCTATTACGTGCAGAAATAACTAAAACACTGCAAACATTTGTTTAATGAAATGTTTAAGCACTTTATTTCCAGGCCATCAAGAGAGGTTTCAGGGGATTCTGTGAGTTTTATAGAGATTTTCACACAACTTATTCAACTGCTTTAACTTCTATTACAGTTCATTTCATTTCTTATTGATGAGAAAAGCACTTTGTGGGACTAAAAAAAGGATTATTATATTATATTATATTATATTATATTATATTATATTATATTATATTATATTATATTATATTATATTATATTATATTATATTATATTATATTATATTATATTATATTATATTATATTATATTATATTATATTATAGTAGATATTGTTGAAGTAGCATATCATAATAGTAGTCAGAATATTTATTATTATAACTTTTTATAATAATATTTATTATTATTATTATTATTATTATTATTATTATTAAGTCATTTAAGGCAGCTATGATGCCAGGCAGTTTTTGCTTATGCATCTAAAAATTTGTTTTTTGCTGCTAAAAATGAATTAAACAAACGAAAGACATAATGGAGGAAAAGATACAGCACAAAGATTGTTTAAAGGAAAGCCCACAAAATGTAAATACAGGCATAACCCCAGATGAGTTCATCATGAGCGAAAGAGATGACTCTGTGTGTTTTAATTTCCTCTTTGTATGGAGTCTTTTGGGATAAATGTATTTATTTATTTGCTTTAATTTAAATGTTAAGATGTGTATGTGTCCAAACAACCCTTCAAAAATTCTAAACTTCACACGTGGATTTTTTATTTTTTGCATTTCTCCAGTGGTTTATATTTAATTTCATGTCTCAAGATATTGATTCGAAATATGATGATTGAACATCTCTTTCAAAGACGATATAAAAAAATTATACGGGTATGAAATTCAGTTTATTGATATATGAAAATTTTCCAGCCTAGACAGCTTTAATAAATATTTATTTATTGATTGATTGATTTATTTTTTTAGTTATTTTCTTTTTAAAAAATGAAGTGTTTACCAAAATTCTGAGTACATCAGCGATACTTATGATCACAACCGTAATGTCTGGACACCGCAAGACACTGATTAAAAATGGAGAGAGCTGTTATTACTCATGCCTTTATCTTTTCCTGTGCATCGATTTAGCCTGGCTACTGTCATTTACTCAAAATTATTAATGCAGGCACCACTACTGCACACACACACACATTAAGAATGATTAAACAGACACACTGACGCCTGCATAATGATAATAATAAAAACTAGAAGAAACCATCGGCTCATAAGTGACAGTGTTCTGCAGACCTCCAACTTGTGTGTACGTCTCATTACTGAACATGGCCTTGTGTTCTTTAATTAATTGTGAATGAAAACATGCTCGTCTTTGTGGCTGTCAACCGGTGATTAAACATTGGCCGATCTGTCAGTCTGGCTGCTAAACACGAGTAGATCATTCTAGCCGTGGCCAATAGGTGTATTTATACATTATACACGTCTAATAATTGACTGTGTCAGCTAGTAGAACAAACATCTTTATAGGCATCATGCTACTGCCATACTGCAGTCTACAGCCATAGCCAGTACACAGTATGCCACATTAACATTAATGAAATGGAAAAATAATCTGTCAACATCCCCTACAAGAAAAGGCAATGTATCCATGCATCCACCTGACATCATTTCCCTGCCTGATGAACACACCTTAACATTAAACAGCACGTCTATATGCTCAGCTCAGACTCCCCATTTAGCTTCACATCCAAACAGGACACTACTACGTCCCAGAATAATGAATAATGAGTGTAATGTGCACAGAGCTGAGACTGTGTCATTTACTTAATAATCATGATAATAATCAACCTTATTTTATATCAATGTTGCTGCAAGTGCTATAGCAGTAAACCTCAAATGATAAAAAAATGTAATAATTAAAAGAAATAGAAGAAAATGCGCCAGGATATAACGATCTATTACTTACCTTCACCTGCCACTTTATTAGGAATGCTCAGGTCATTCGTGCAATTATCTAAGCAGCCAATCAGGTGGCAGGTGAACAAAATGTGAAACGGCTGATTTTTGAAGGGTGCAAGAAACAAAAAACATTGACTGGGCAGCAGATCTGTCAGTGAAAGCGCCTTGTTGATGAGAGAGGTCAGAGCAGAACAGGCAGACTGCTTCAAGCTGACAGGAAGGTTAAGACAATTAATCACTCTACAACTGTCGCAAAGAAAAAAATACCTACTCCACATCGAACAGGCTTGATACTACAGGAAAAAAAGAGCACACTGGCTTCCACTCCTGACTGCCAACAACATCTGCATTTGCATCTGCATCTGCATGGTTTCAAGGTACTGTAAGATAAGGTACTCTATTGTCATTGTATACAATACAACAAAATTTAGTTGGCAACTCTCAGACACAAACAAAGGCATCTAAACATAAAACAATGGAGAAATATGCACTGTCTACTGCCACATGACTGGCTGATGATTTGTTATTATTATTATTAGTAGTAGTAGTAGTAGTAGTAGTACTGCAAAATCAGAGGAGTTCAATGCCATCATATTATATTAGCATTAGATAAAGCTTATTATGAAATACTAAACTCACACTACTCACCCCAAGACTCACCCCTCTAGCTAAATGGCATCCAGTCGTCGGCATAAACTGACTGAATCTCAACACATTGATGTATCAATACATAACAGGATTGGTGCTGATATTAATACATGTGGAAGGAAATATTATGAAATACTGTACATAACTGTCTTATTGTATTTTATTTTTATTCTATTAAACACCAAATATACGTGTATTTTAGAATCATGAACGTATGACAAAGCACACCGATTTTTTAACTCTGCGTTACTGAGCAATGATAAAACACGCTAAAAGTTACAGCCATGACGGCAAAACAATCGGAAAATAAACAGCTTGCACTGTGGATACTCCAAAACAAAGAACTTTTTACATAGAAATTTCACAGTTAAAGCTCTTCCTTGTTAACTTCAGCCAAACAATTAAAAACAGCTGACATAGTGGAAAGTGCAGGTTCACACTAAGTTAGTCTTCCTAATTCCATAAGAAAAAGTGTTTGTACTGAAAAAACCAGAGCGTGTTTCCTCTCTCGGCCGAGTTACGGTGGAGACTGCACTTTTTTTAGAATCATTTTGGAGTGAATTACTTTTCTGTTTGAGAACGAGATGCAAAACTATCAGGGTAAATGCTATCAGCACAGCTGGGAGATTTCATGATGACATTCATTGTGTCTTGCCATTTTCACTTGCATTACATTGCTATTTGTGTAACCTTGTTTCTCATTCTGTAATTGAACACATTCTCATTAGTAGAGAACAGCGCATACTTTTCAGGATCTGCTATTTGCATGGGAAACTTTAGAGATGAAACTGTACTGCCTATTTTAATCCCTGTGCACAATATTGCACGTCAACTTATGCCAATTAATCTTTTGGCACAGAGACGGTCTGCTTATAGAGCACAGGGAAATGGAGTCCTTTCCAGGTTGACTCCACTTAAACACACAAATCGATTTATGCTTGCAGCGTGTATGGAGCTGGAAATGATATGGTTCCAGGGCGCCACGCTGCCCTGAATATCGCCGGCCTGGTAATGAGCGCTAGAAAAGCATAGCAGATCTTCATAACCCTTTTCCTGTTGAGCTTCCACAACTGAGGCACCTGTGGGGGGGGAGTGTGCGCTTGGGGGGTTGGATGAGCTATGAGCTCACACTGTTTCCTCTTTACCGATAACACAGTAAGCTGCACTGCACCTAGAAGGCAATTGGAACGAGTATCCTAAACAGAAAACCTACACACACATTACTTATATATGAACTGTCTCCGGGAACTGATCTGGTGTCCATTTCCTCTGACCCCTACTCTCTGGTGCTGTGTTCATCATTCATCAGCCAACAAAAAAGAGGTTCTGCCACCAACAAGAGCCGAGGCTGCTCATTTTTTCTTCTGTGTGTGTGTGTGTGTTTTTATATCTGGGTCCACATGTCACAGGAAGCAAACAATCTGAACTTAAGACTCTTCTTTAACCCACGGTCTAATCCCTTCTGCCATCAAATTTCCCCTGTCGCTTCCCTAATCACTCTGGCTCCCTACTGAAAACAGGTCATTAAAGCTCTGACTTAGATGGCCTGTATTTGGAGAAACAGAAGGACAATTGCAAGGGAAAGGGAAAGGAAGAGAAATATAAGGGCAATCGTGAGAGAGAGAGAGAGAGAGAGAGAGAGAGAGAGGGAGGGGAAGTGTGCAGTAGGTGACAAGCCGTGGACATTCCAGGAACGCAGAGTGAATAAGAGAGAACTCAATGTTTTCCCGACTGCATCTCTGAGTGGACCTGTCTGGTGACGCGGCATGTTATCTTGAAAAGCGAGTGATTAATGGAAGCGGTGCAGGGTTCGGGTACGGCCCAGTCGGCTGGTGCATGATCAATCTTAATGAGCTCTCTCGCTAGCTGTGTATTATATTAACTGCAAGGGCTGGAACGTATGGGCTCACAGTGGGATTCTCCTTTCTAAAGCATGATAATGAGCACAGACTTCATCTCCTCTCCCACACCAAGCTTCACTCCAGCTCAGAATAATGTCTCAATGGAGGCACTCCGAATAATAATGCACAAGGGGCTGCCAGTGCTGTGGCAGCAGCAAAATCTATGCAGTGTGACACAGCCTGGGCTGCTGGGGTGTCTTTCTTCATAAGTGAGATGCTCAATCCACAATGATTACCTGATTGCACTGTGAATGTTTACATTAAATGCACTTTGATGAATTGATGGGTTTCTCTGTCTGTGCTGTTTTGCCTGTTTAAATAAAATATTCCTGAACAATATATTCAAGTTTAATACTTCACTTTGAGTACTATACTTGTTTTTTTTTTTTACTATTAAACCATGCTATCCAAGAAAACACACACACACACACCCAATGTGGCTGTAACTAAATTAAAGCTGGAAATCAGGTTTATCTACAGAGCTGATGCAAATTTGGGAAATCTTTAACACCTTTAACTTGTTCGGCAAAACAGCTTCCTCAGTAAACAACAAAAGCAACATTAACCCTGTCTATGCAACCCATATTCATAAATCATTAGAATCGTGCTAATAATTCAGTTTAGTTTGTATATGTTTTGAAGGTATTTTTTATAAGCGCTAGTAAAAGCTCTAATAATGTGCTGTATCTAATTCCTGAATAACTCACAATAATTTTCCAATAAAATTCATTGTGCCACGTAGTTTCCTTACAACCGTATTTGTAATGTTGTTGTTTGTTTTTATCAATCTAATAAATGATTTCTTTACAATTATGAAGCTGTTAATCATTACTGGTTAAGAACATTGTACAAGTACACCATATGCTATTATATTGATAAGCGATGCTTATTAGTTACATGATTATTAGTTACGAATAAATTACTGCTGTTAATAGAAACGTTAAAAATGCTTACAACCAACTTCCATAGAATTATAAGCACAGTTATAATGATTTCTAAATATATTATGTATATTAAACAGGAGAATAAAAAAACAATCCCAAAAGCAACGATTTGGCAGAAATGTATTTCTCTTTTAAATTCACATCAAATGGTTTGTACAGTTCATCTATACTGTATGATTAATCTGCTTTACTGTAGCGTTCGCAGGCAGAAGTCCAAAGCTTTGTTGGAATTTCTTACCAAGATCCAGAGAAGCCTAGCAGCTGTGAGCTAATCACAAAATGGAGGCTTCTCCCTTCATCATCATTATCATCATCATCATCACGACCTCGTGTAATTCAGCGGGTCGTACTTTTAAACCATCTCCTACTTTTACGGGGATTCTTCTTCACTGAGACGTAAACAGTAATCCAAATATTTGTCATTCAAATGCTGGGAATTGGACTCAATGTTATCGATGTTATCAAGTGTGTTGTTTTTTTCCTTTTGAATTACAAGATGGCAGAAAATGTCCGCAAAGCAATTTTTTCGGAAGAATTTCTGAAAAAGTGGTGAGTGAGAGAAAGTATCCAGGTTCCATGAATAGCAATAAATCATGTACCTATTCAGTTCAACTGTATGCCTGCCATTATGCTGTTGTGTCACAGGTTTAGAGGCGCGGGCAGCGACCGATTCAGACCACCGTGCGAGCGTAGAGCGTGCTCTCACACACCCGAAATATTTACCCATTTCAAATCATTCCAGTTGAAAAACTTTAATTTATATGTAAATGCAGATATATGCGTAAATCACCGCTCATCACTACTCCAAAGATGATAATATTTCTTTCCTGACCCACTAATGATAACTATATTGCTAGCGGAAATACAATTTCGGCATCAAGTCAACCATGTTCCTCATCTCGTACAGCTACAGGCGAAAAGGTGTCTAGATTAAAATTTGCATTAGCTCTCCAAAGATGCCGTTTTTAAAGAAACAAGGTGCATGTTTGAGGGTGACGCTTGTGTGTGAGTGTAAGTGACAGCATTATGAGCTCTAAGCCTCAGTTTGAGAGCAACACTCGCGAGGTGGCCTCTCGATCATGCTGATAACTACCTGTCCAAACTGATTAGTGATCTAATTGAGCCGTCTAGACGACCCGGGGGTTAGTGCGGAGGATTCAGGAAAGCAGAGCCAGGATTGAGGCGAAGCTTCGGCTACAAAATAACTGGAAGTGAGACACAAAATGATATAGTGAAAATTCAGCTAGGTGCATGACGGTGTCTTATTTTCCATCTCAATACTTCCACTGCGATAAGCAAAGAAACAATAATATAAAAAAAAAATGTATGTTGGCAGTCAACAGGGACCTTTTTCTCAAGCGCTGGCGTCTGATGTGGAGGATTTCAGACAGAATAGTGGCTCTGTTTCAAAAAAGGAACATCGTCTCATCCATCACTTCCTTATCCCTGTAGTGCCGTCAAATGACCCCGTTCCTCAGTTTCTCCTTATTAACATCCATTTACAAGGTGAACAGCAAGACAGAGTATATAAGACATGATCTATGGCCATCTTTTTCCTCTATATAATCCTCACGCTGCTGAGAAAGGTATGGTTATTCACTGTATGTCCTGAGGCTGTTCTGCCCTGCTGATGCAGAACCTGCTGGAAAAGCCTCTGCTCCTGTTTTAGTGTCAACAGCACACAATATACCTTCATCCTTCCACATACTCTGACCCGGTGCTGCATCGAGGTGACAGCTTGCGAAGTCGGACGCATAGCGCATGGAGCAACCGCCCCTCTGATGCTGCTGCTTCAAAGTCAGGCATCCTAGCATTCCTCAACTACAAACAAAGGCAGTGCTTGAAAGGTGGCTATGATTCATGGCGGACAATGCCTTTAAATACACACATGGAGACGTGCACACAAATCAGCACACTCGCCGGCACTTCCATAGTTCGTCCTTGTTCTTGCTCGGATGTTCATGTGGGCAGGTGATAAATTGCTCTCTTAAAAGCCACAGGGCAAATCAACTATGTACTCATGCCTGTGAGCGTTTCTCCTTTTATTTAAAAAAACATTATAACTGACAAATGCCTCCGGACTACGAAGGTCAAAGAAGAGTGAAAATACACACACAAACACACACACACACACACACACACACCCACACACACACACAGAATCCCTGCTTTATGCTGAGAAAGAGCTGTACCCGTGGTAAAATACCACACAGATGAAGGCCAGTTTGAAAGCTGCACATATGGTGTATGATATGTGCACCTTTGATCCTTTTGACCATATGATCCTTGTCAAGATGTCATCTGAGGAGGACCTGCCCTTCTCAAATTCAACCCCAGAGCCAAGGACATGCAGGGCTTCGCTTATTGCCGTGCCGCCTCACTCTCTCTGCGCTAACCCTTTCAGCATGTTGCGCTAAGGCATGACGAGGAAATATAACAGACTGAAGGGGAGCGCTTCTCACACCTGCACGAGTGTGTGCTGACTTATAGAGCCTCTCTCGATGGGGGACAAGGCTCTAAAAACCCCACAGCACTCACAACCTCTGATAGCTATGCTAGGAGGGCTCTCAGAAGTTCAAAGAGACCGCTAGGTAAAAAAGGACCGAATGATCCCAGGAATGTTTTTCTAAAGTAAAGCGTACCACACTCTGACAAGCAACTGAGAAAAAGCCTCCATTACAAGAAAATTCAACAAAAACCGGGAAGGTGCTGCTACATAAAAATCCTGGTGTAGAATAAGTGGCATGTCTGAATATTTACATCTGAAGTGGTTTGAAGTGGTAGTTTGGTTTGTACCGAAGCCTCACATTACCACTTTTCACAAAAGCCGCGGTCTCTGAACACGTGAGACGTTTGTTTTGAACTCGAAGGCTAGGATAAAGGCGGGCTTCTCTGTCTAATCATCTTTAAACATCTTTTTCAAGTCTTTTCTTGATGAGCTGCCTTCAAGTCAGTCATTTACATATATGTATTTGATTGCAAGATTCATTGCAAGATGGCTGCAAGAGAGGATCTGCTATAGATGTCACGCTGGTTCAAAAGCAAGTGTCACTTAACAAGGGTTATTTGTTCCCCAAATATTTCTGCTGCAGCATATTTTAAGCACTCAATTCGATCCATTGAAATATAATGCTGGGTTTGCATCCAGCCCGTGGCACTGGAGTTGACAAACCCTCCTCCCAGAAAATATTATATTTTACTTCTCAGTACAAAAATAATAAGAAACATCACTGATAAGTGAAGCTAAAAAAAATGATTGCATTCTTACTTGGATGTGGTATCATGGCTGATGGGATTCAGAAAAGCAGTGATAAGATGCAACAAATCGTGAAAAATAAACAGCAGGCCCTCGACATAAAGAGCTTGAATTGGATCTTTAATTTTTGTAGCTTAAAAGACAAAGCTGGATCAGTGTGGTAAGTAAATTGCTCAGGTTTTATAAAGCTCGTAAAAGAAAAAAAAAAGAACGAAAAAGAGCTTAAAAGCCAATCTAAACCTAGATTAAAAGGTTCATTAAATGCAAAAATTGCTCAGGGAATAGTGAACATCTGTTTCAGGCTGACATGGCCTAATCCAAGGTTATCTTGTGAAAACAACAATTTATTACCACAAAACTAGTTAAGTCTCCACAGAACATGACTCTCAGAAGGCAAGGCGTTTTCAGGGAAAGCAACACGTCCAAGTGGCATTTGTTACTGCTCAAATCCAAAACCTTGAAAGTGCTTTGATTGAACTGGTCCTGGGGTTTACTTTGAACAACCTCCCATCAGCATGGTTTTAGCATCTTTCATAGCCAACATTAAATGCAATTTCCTGGAAGAGATATTATATGACAACCCAAGGCAAGTTTGTTGTTTTTAAAAGGCCATGGTTCTGCTCTCTTACCTTTAGGATGCCCAGGATCTGTGAACTCGTACTTCCCCATGCCCACCGTACGTAGCATCTGCAGCCCGTTCGGGCCGTCCTGATTAGCTGAGACGGGTGAAAGCTGCCCGTTGGTCAGTGGCAGTGCAGAGGAAGGCAGGGCGGGCAGCTGCATGAGCGGGTGAGTCAGGTGCCCGTTGCCCACCACGCTGTGTCCTCCGGCCGGCATGGGTGAGGGCGTGATGGGCGGCTGGTTGGTGCTGTAAGGTGACTGGTTCTGCAGGCTGAGCACCAGGCTGCCCGGCGGCTGGGATGAGTGCGGAGGAACTTGGAAGTGTGCGGTCATGAGCGGGTGGTGAGGAGGAATCGGGGTCTGGATGGCAGGGGTTACGCCAATGACAGGTGACTGGACAGAAGCTCCCTGGCTGTATGCAGGAGGCTGAGGCAGCGCGTATGAGTGAGCTAAGAGACTCGGCTGACTCACTGCAACCACTGGAGGCACCCATGGAGGACCTGATGGAGGAGGAAAGAGATGCCATGAGGAAAGGTTACTTACAGATTATATGTATCATGCTTTTTCACAAACATCTCAAGCTACTTCAGATTATAAAATCACTGTTTTACGTTTTAACAGTTATAGTTAGCTAATTATTCTATTTTATCCTACATTATATAATATATATATAATTATATAAATACATGTTCTTTATATATAAGGTATTTATCTGTTTGTTTGTTATTTATAGTACTGTAGTAGTAGTAGTAATAGTGTTAATAACTGTAGCAGTATTAGTACTAGAGATGATATTATTATTATTATTATTAATTAATTAATTAACATTATTAATATTATGTAATAATATTGTAGTATCTGGTTCGAGTTTTGTTTTTGCCAGTGGAATATCTATGGAAGTAAAGTAAAGTACAAGTGCAATAACAACGCAAGGTCAATGTCTGACAGTATGTTTATGATACATATGGCATGTTTAGTGAAAAAAAAACAAAAATGTTCCCCTTATTTTAGTTATGGCAAATTCCCAGCCATTAGTCAGGTCTATCTTATCATACAACAACAACCATTTAGCAAGGTTGAAGGCTATCTCATGCTTCCTCTCAGGTGTGTGAAGCCATCTTTATTAAAGTTCTGCTTTCGCTGTGTCACAGGGCAGCAACATCAGCATACACTTGAAGGAAAGCACAGTCCGCCCTGTTTCCGCATGCATAAGCTCCCAGACGCCCACGATTGGCTAGTGTCGCTGTGGTTGGCAGGAGAGAGACAGTATGCCACCCCTCTCACCCAGAGAGCACAGCCAATTTTATTCTCTTGGAGTCCTGGCCACGGATAGCTGTGGTGCTGTCAGGAATTGAATTTGCAGGCAAATACCATATTTAAAACTAATTTTTCTGAAAATTTTAAATAGAATGTTTTAATTTCCAAGACCTTGACAGTCTGTGTGTTTGTCAGCTCGCATGTTCGCACACGTCGAGATTAAAAAGCCACTCATAACATGCTGCTCACATAATAAATCATTTTATAAATCTGGCCTTTAAGAACAATGCGTTTATCTTACGTAAGCGTTTTCCTTACTACAGCACATTTCTTTCCGTAGGTCTGAGACTGACTCTTCCCTAGAGAACCGTATCAACTAATGCATTCACTAATTAATTCATGTATCACAGAATCTCACCACTACGTATGGATTATATACCGTGTCACAAAGTTTCCTTTATATCCTGAGATATAAATACTGCGCATAATATAAGCTGATGAGGCCCGGTGCAGTCCGTGTGTCCTGGGTGCTACAGGTGCTACAGGTCTGAGAAACGGCTCATGGGAAAGCTTATCCACATCCACAACAGGCCCGATTAATCTCATGAATATGCAGCCATGTTGGACCTGTGCCCTGTCTCCTGTGGAAAAGGAACGAAAATAGCACAGAAGGCCTATGGGGTACTTTACACCAGGAGGGGAAAAAGGAAGATTTAAAAACATTATTCATGACACTGGCCCTGGTTGCACTGTAGAGTGGATAGAGGGAGAGATAGTAATGAGAATAGATGATCTAGTGCAGCATGTGTGAGCATGTTACCTGCATTATTCAGTAAAATCTTAAGGCTAATCATAACAGAAAGCACAGGATGCTCCTTTCCCATACTGCACCATGAGAAAACATTGAGTTGCGCTGAACGCGTATCGATTTACCGGGAATGTGTAAGTTAGATCACCCACCACTTCATTCTTTATCAAAGATATTAAAGAGTTCCTGTCAATTTCTTCACCATAATTATATTCATAAGCCTGCACTCATTAGCGCTGCCCAACATGCTCACAGTTTCTTCGGCTGCATAGTTAATAAAAGGTCTTTTTTTTTAGAAGGGAAAAGTGATTGTATTAACATGAAATAGATCCTGGACTTGATCGCTCGCTTGTCTTCTGTAATTAAAATGCGCTATGATGAAATCTCAGTTGTTCTATACATAATTCTTTGGCCTTTGAACGTTTACTTAAATTTATCACCTAATTAAAAATCTAAAAAAAAACATACATTTAAAAAAATAAATAAAAAAGTCTGAAGAAAAGTTTAATAGAAAAAGAAGTTCCAGAGCATTTCTTTTTTAGCTCGTTCATTAATTCCAGCCGAGCCGTTAGCAGGATCCGTGTAGTTCGCTTCAATTAAGTGGAGCTGGTTTCAGAGCTAATGGAGCTCAAGCAGGGTGCTGTAAGTGTGAGAGGGACTTAATGTGAACACTGCCTCCCTCTGGGAGCCCCTCAATCACACAATCACATCACGGCGTGAGGGGGGTCACGGACAGAGAGGGCCGGTCACTATGTCCAATCATCAAGGTCAAAAATAACGACTCTTCTCTCCACAGGCAGGTCTGTCCAGCCGGAGAAACACCTCGTCCTCATTAAAGCGCTTGAATTAGTGTGGGTCTACTCAGACTGAATGATAATCAACTCTTTTCAATTTTTCATTATTGCGCTTTACTGTGTAAAATGTAAAGTGCTAGCTGTGCTGATATCGCAGCGTTACATGCGTCCTGATTTGGTTACTCACTCGTGGAGTTCGAGTCCTCTTTCACCGCTTCGTGAATGATTTAGCATGCTAACATTAGAAGGCTGCCAGAGTAATGGGAGAAAATTGGCAGCTCTAAAGCAGCGAGTGTGAGTTCATCTCTGCAAGAGGATGTCAGAAGCCTCCAACCCTTTATCACTTAATCTCTTATATTCTTATTACAGATGTCACACTTATTTTTAAATCGAAAATCAGGTCAGGGTGTGTGCGTGTATAGAATCAGTAGAATTAGCCAACAGCTGCTAAGTCACTATACTGTCAGGTATAATGATAATACAGCTGCTGATGAGATTATTTCATTTCCATGGTTCGTTTTCAGTAGATATGTGTTGAAATTTTGGAAATAACAACTTTGCTTTTTTCCAGTAGCATCCAGGACTGACGGAGAGAAAGGTGAAAGAGGGCAGCATACCTGCCGTGTCGTTCTCTCTGTGCTGTTTGACTGGAGGCTCGTCCGTGTCCCATGGCGTGGACTGGTTGATGGGTGTTTGGCCCCACCTCAACCCCGGAGCCAGGAGCAGTGCAGGAGTCTGATTCTCACCAGGAGAAAGGCCTGCAGGCTGGAGAAATCAACACAGAGCAAACATGTTAGCTAGAACAATAACAGACTAGGAAGCAGCACTCTGAGTTTGTGATTTGAAAACCCACTGAGGACAAAACCTCCTCCTGGAGGTCTGTCTGCACAAACTCTTGATAATAAAAACATGTTCTTTGCAGTGAATAGTGAATAGTGGAGGAATTTGTGAGCCATTTAAACAAAATAAAAAAGTGCAAGCGTAAACAGCACAAATATTAGCAAAGTAAAGGACGTGAATTACAATAAAAATAAATAAAAGCAAATAAAAAAAAAGTGAAATAAAAGCAGACTAATTTTACACACGGACATGTTTCTCAGTTTATTATTGAACATGTAGTCCTTAGTAATGTCCACATTAAATATATTTAAAAGCAGACGTTAAAGGGCCAATACGTAATTATGGGGGATTTACAAATTTGGAGACCCCCATGGCAGGAATATGTTAATACAGTCAACACAGAGAAAGTGCTCTGTTTCTCATTTATTAAGATTCTTAACCGAACCTTTTCCTGTTTATTTCTATTCCCCTTGCATTAAAAAGTATTTAATGAGCTAATTCTTTATTTTTTTTAAAAAAAAAGAAGTAATTCTCTGTTAATCTCAATTTCACGGCTATTGTGTTGTCAGTTGATTTCATTAATAGGTCTTTAACCTGTTCTTTCAATCTGCTCAGATGTTAGATATTAAAATATTAATATTAAAATATCAAAAATATGAAATATATATATGTTATATCTATACTGTATCCAGTGAAAAATCAAGAATGAAGCTAAAATAATTTTAAATGCTCTCTCTTTCTCTCTTACACACACCCATACACAAACACACACACACTGACATGGATATACACACACAAACACAGACAGACATGACTACACTCACACCCACATGGACTCACACAGACACACACCCACACACATATACACTGATATGAACACAAACACACTCACATGAATACACACATACACACACACACACGCACATGAACACACACACTCGGGCCACTTTAATCAATCAATAATTACCCACCAATTATCAGGCAATCACGGGGCAGCAGAACATAATGCATTAAATCATTAAATCATACAGATTCGGGTCAAGAGCTTCAGGTCATTTACCATTCACATCAAACATGAGGGAAATGTGGAAAATATGATCTCATAGCCAAATGAGTTGTTTGAGGATATCAGAACCTGCCGATCTCCTGGCATGTTCACGCAGTCTAGAGGCACTAGAGTCTCACACAAGCAGTCTAGTGTTTACACAGAATGATAAGACAACTCCAGTGAGCAGCAGTACTGCAGGCTGTTGTGTAACCACGCTTTCAAGTGTGATGAGCAGAAAAGCATCTCGGAGCACACAACACGTTGAACCTCGAGGTGGACGAGTTGCTAGAGTGAGACTCTACACAACACCACAGCTGAAGAAACACAACCTGGGATTCTCCCAGCTTATACTCTGTTCACTATTTATCTGTCATGTGCAGGATTGTGTTAAACCTTAATTGACTACTCCTCATCTAAGTCTCAAATCCTGTGTGTATATCCTACCTGCCCACTCAGGAGGCAACACTAACACTGATCAATACCGCCGTGCTGCAGCATTCAATCAGTGGAACTTCATAGGAGTTATGCGAGATCACCAATAAATTATGCATGGACAGTGATTTGACAGAAAGCCAGTATAAATAAGAAAGTACGATTTAGTTCAGGCGCTTTCATAGTAGGTTATGCTGTGAATTTAGAGTACTGTTAAAAACCTGTAATAAGGATTAAATACCTAAGATGATCGTCAAACATTGTGCTCTTTCTCAGCTGTTAAACTCTTTCTTTATGGGCCACATTTAACTATCCAAGAGCCTCATTTGTTCCAGTTCATTCACTCTCTCACACCGGAGCTGAAACGAGGCACGTAGTATAGCTGACTTTATTCCGTAATAAAGACACCTCCTCAGATTCATCCGGCTACCCGACTACTTAAGACGACGTAACAATGACAAGTTCGATGGAATCGCTTAAAATGTCAAACGTGAAAAATGAGCGCTACGACAGTTTGGGAAGTTTGCTTTCTTAAACTGAGACTTGATGCTAAGCCAACAGTGAAACAGACGGATTACTGAACCCTATGTTACACAGGAAAGATTAAGAATGAGCGTTAACCTCGAGTCACACACTAACCCCGCACTGCACCCAGAGTTAATGGAAAAGACTCAGTAATCAACCCTTTGCTCTCGTCTGGAACCTTCCCTCCATTCCATTATCCCGGCTGACCCGGAGATCGCTTCATCAATTCATCCGACGCTGCCTTTAAAAGAAGAAAAATTAGTTTTGTTATGCCTTCGCGAAGGGAAATGTGATGTGATCGTTCAAGTGATGAGTTGAAGAAGACACGATTTTGAAATCGTCACTGAACGATGATGTTGTGCAGCAAAATCTGACTTCAGGACATTAAATCTCATCAGGATTTAACGTGATAGTTTGCCCAAAAACTAGCTGCTAAAATCTAATCAGCCAGAGACGCATCCATGAACCTGTTACTTCTTCATCCGTCTTAGAATTTATTGGGTCACAGTCCTAAATTTTGTCCTACTTTACAGACCCTGACACACTTGACAAACAGAATGAACGATCAGAGGCTCAGTAGAATTGTTTTCCGGCAATTCGACGGTGGGCCGCATCGATCTGTATTAAATACTGAAAGACCATAGCCTTATTCAAGGAACAGCATGCTCCTCTAGACATGCATGGCCCAATAATTCTCTGCTCTGAGCCCTGTCTCATAGCTTTATATCTTCCCCTGCTGCTTATCCCTGGCATCTTATTTTCTCTAATCCTCATGATAATGCAACATTTGAAATCTCCAGCGACAATAATCTTCTGTCTTCTTCATGTGCGCTTGACATTACAGAAATGGAGCTTTGCTTATTATAAACACATTTTTACAATTCTAACACAGATATGTACATATTCTACAGCTGGCACATGATATATGTGACAAAAACGCATATTAGGCGGTTATGTGTGCCTCTTGACATGACTGATGAAGTCGACAAGAACATAGCAAGGCTTACGTCTAGCCAAGCGGTGCCCATTTTCGTACTTTTTAATTCATCGTTACTCTTACCCTTACCCTGCTTCCCTTGTGACCCATTATCGCGGTGTGGCAGATGGCTTTCCTCTGACTCAACAGAAAACAGGCTGGAATTGTGTGCATGTGCGTGAGTGAGACACAGAAAGAGTAACGCAGGCAGCCAAGACAAACATTCTTCCCAAGCTTCTCAGTACAATGAATTTTGATGTTTATAGCTGGCATTGGTCTGGAATTCCCCCAGTGAAAACTCTCTCTCTCTCTCTCTCTCTCTCTTTTATTCCAGGCGGCATTGACTTTTCAGTCTCACAGGGAGACAAATTTGTTGATGGAGCCGGAAAAAAAACCCTCAAACACACAACAAACTGTAAGCACACAAAGCTAGACTCGCAGATATTTAGATTTAGAAATGTGTCATAAATTTGCACCTGAAGGGATGAGGAAGGAGCCTCGGGTCTTTGTGTCACATCACTCAGTGCTGATTTTGACATTTCAGAAAGCATCCTTTTTACCGAATATATCATACAGAGCTCTTAAATGTCAGAGCATTCCTACATGAGAATGATCAATTCGCCCAGTTCTGGACTCTTAGGACATTCTATAGACCTTTTATACATATGTGTGGGTGTGTGAGATACTTTTATCTGTCACATGAAGCCAGGCTAGAAAAAAAAAACTTGCCTTATCTGAGAGTGGCCTCAGCTAGCATGCTTACACAGGCTTGCAATGTGAACATAAGACGCATCAGCGTTCTCTAACATTTTATTGCATTAATTGCGTAATGCATTAGCTGACTGCTGTGCAGCCGTGTGTGCGTGCTGAAATACGACTGTAGAATGATCTCAACATGCCAAAGACACCATGGCGAGAGCGCAGGAGTCGAGAGCTATTTGTCTCTATGGGCCATATGTGTGTACGTCAGGAGGTGCGGCGCAAAACTCAACCTGATGCGGTTGCAAGAATGCGCTCGCAGTGCGTCTGAAATTAACATTGAACTTAGCAAGGCTGTAGCTCATCACTGCGCCTTATTAAAGTTCCTATTAAATAAGGACTTCCGTACACAGCGTGAAGGGAATTAATTCAGTTAAAATGCTATTTTATTACTAATTGCTTTTATTGAAAAGGCTGCTGTGTACAAAATAAGCTGCTTTGTAGAAATGTCTGCAATTAAATAGGAATCCAGCACTATGGTAAACTGGCAGTATCACAAAAGTCCTGTTTAATGTGTTGATGTCTTTGTTGTATGTGAAGAAGACTGGTTTTATGATGTATATGCTCTGTCTAGGGTTCCCAGATTTTTTTGTGACAAAAAGACTCCCAATTTCCCAGCGGCATTAAATGACCAAAAAACATCTCTTTCCCCCAAGATCACTGAAAAGTTTTTGTTACAAAAAAAGATATTATATATATATAATATATATATATATATATATATATAATATAAAAATAAAATAAAAATAAATAAAAAATATTTAAATAAAAATAAAAATATATAATTTTTTTTAAGTAAATCTGCATTAAAAAAGCATACTAGGCAACACTGACTATAAAGCTCAGGAATGTCATACCATGATTTTGCATAATTTGTTGAGTATTTATTTATTTTTTTGCTCGATTTTGCTCCTGTTTTTTAAATGCAACCTTCAGAGATTTTCATGCTATTATTTACTTATTTATTCATTGCAGAAAAGTACTTGAATTGGCGGAATTGCAAGCACATGATTCTTCGTTTAAACTCTTATCAGTGAAGACACATGTGTAATTACTTTCTTGATAGCTGTACTCATGTTTGCCACACGTGAACGGAAGAGGGCTTCAGCTGAATGTGTGTTGTGATGACACATCTTGGCCCAAATCTGCGGAAAATCTGAATATCGTGGCGTCTGCTTGATTATGTGTTAATTTCTGCGATTGCTAAAATCACGAAAAATCTTGGAGGGACTGTCAGGGGAACACGCACATTGTTAATTTAACCTGCTTTTGAGAGGCGTGCAAAATCATGTAAAAAAAAAACCTCATCATCACAGTTTAGTACTTCATCTGGATGTTGGTATTCTTCCTTACATCCATTTCTTTGCCCTGTAATTTCACTGATGTGCCAGATTTAATGCGATTCTCACTCAAATGAAAAAGTATTTGTGTTCAAGAAGTGCACTTTGCATGTTTGCTGCATGTACAGTGCTTGAAATGCACATTTAGGTTTTCCTTCATCTCTTCACACGCTGGGGTTTTTGTCCATAACTGTGCCTAGAATACATCTACAAAGCTTACACATCAGACCCTGTGTGTTCTTTTCACTATATAAAGTGCTGAGCAGTTGTGCTGCACATGCCAGACCTTCATACACTCACAGACAGCAATTATACCACACAGACAACAGAATGCAGCTTAACCACTACTGTTAATATCTCTAGCTAACAATAATGTACACTTATTATGAAGTAAAAGAGAAAGCCAAGTGAGTTGTATGTATAAACAGTGAATAGTGCAGCTCTTCTCTTGGATCTGATTGAAGCCAGTTCCTGTTTCCTGGTCTGGTGTGACTGGATATGCTTGTGTTCAATGCCAGGTGATATGCAGGATAAGATCAAGGAAAGTACTGAACACGTAGTCTGTCTAGTACAAATCCTCTGTGGACATGTTGAGTCCAGTGGAATTGTAGAGATGATCCTACAGAGCAGAGGTAGCTCTGTCCTACCCTCATCTTTACAGACCATACTAGCTGTGCCAGACTGCACATCAAAAAGACGAAGGGAGGGACACAAGACACTGGGCCTCTGTTTCACACGAGCCGCAGCGAACAAAGGCTCCACTGTAGTGGCACACTGAGAAGGGCTATTTTGGGGAGACTGCTGTTTGACTGTGTGTTTTTAGCTGAGGCGCTGTGGGGCTATTTTGAAGAAGCTGGACGGTTTAAAGACGTGCATTTCATTATGCTGTGAGTGGTCTCTGGTGATGTAGATTCTCTCTCTATATATATATGGTGGAGACAGACAGACAGACAGACAGAGAGTGAGACAGACAGATAGATAGCAAGAGACAGACACACAGAAAAACAGAGTGGCAGACAGCCGACAGATAGACAGAAAGAAAGGCAGACAGATAGAGAGACAGAGAGAGAGAGTCAGTCAGACAGCAGACAGACAGATAGACAGACAGACAGAGAGACAGTCAGTCAGACAACAGACAGACAGACAGACAGACAGATAGATAGATAGATAGATAGATAGATAGATAGATAGATAGATAGATAGATAGATAGACAGTCAGTCAGAAAACAGACAGACAGACAGACAGACAGACAGATAGATAGATAGATAGATAGATAGATAGATAGATAGATAGATAGATAGATAGATAGATAGATAGATAGATAGATAGATAGATAGATAGATATTATACAAATGAACTGCATGACTGCTGGATGTCTGCTCTAACACTGGAGGCATGCACACGCTCATACTATATATATCCTAGTCTGTATCTTTCAGTCAATCCTAGCATATCTGACTCCTCCATCCCTGGGAGCGTGACTGCACTTTCGATGAGAAAGGAGAAGAAACAGATGACTAGAACCCCTGAGATGTGTGTAGAGGCTTCATTAGCACAGCAGGCCAGACACGGCTGGGAATGCCAGACACCATCACGTTCTGTTAGCAGTCCTGCGCTCATCCAAAGCACAATCTTTAGAATTATGAAACAAAGGAAGAATGTGCTTGAGCTTGAGCTGGGAAGAAGGAATTCAAGAGTGTGCCTGGATGTGTAAGTGTGTGTTCCTGAGTATGAGAGAAGGAGGGGCAGAGGAAGCGAAGGATTCACGAATGCACCGAAAAGAGGTTGCCGGGGTCAGAAACAGTGCAGTAATTAAAGGTTAATCTCTGTCATTCTTTACTGTGTATAAAAGCTGCCACACTGCCACTGGGCTGCATTAGGAGCACCTCGAAAAAAGCAGAAGAACAGCAGGATCTCTAGAGCAGGCTGATGTCACATCTCAAGAAAGGTTTCCTACTGGGAGCAAAAGCAGGCTCTGAATATGCACAAGATTTACCGAACACTACACAATAACAAAACTGTGAACGGATACAACGTGATGGGCTACACAGGCCGACGTTCTATATTTATATCTGACAAATGTCAGTATCAATTCTGCCTGCTTTTCCTTTTTAAAGCATCGTTGTTAAGGGACACAGAGGGAGCCGCTGAAAACTGATGCAACCAGAACAAACCTCTCTGCAAATCACACAGCATGCATAGCCAGGTTGGGGGATCAACCAAGAAGTTGAAATTGGCCAGTTTATTTATTTAACACAAACATCCAAGGCTAGTCTATTTCTTCCTGATAAATATATATTAAGAGGCAAAGGAAGGCCTGCTCTAGTTTGCATGGCTCTGCATGGGCCATTATGGGCCAATTTGAATGCATCTAAGAGTCCAGGTCCTGTGCGACTGCCTCACAATCAGAGCTATCTCAGGGGACATCGGCTTATATAAATTGAATCCAAATCAAAATTTCACTAACAAAGCTGCTGATATGGTGTGCTGCAGACACTATTCCCGACTAATTCAGTGACTTTAACAAAAATCATATGGGAGCAGGAACCATGGGACCCGGCGAGCAAAAAAAAGCTAAAATGGGCTTCTTTTATTAGTTTCTTTCTCACCTCCATTTCTCGATTGGAAGTCCAGAGAGGGTAATACGGAGGTGTGGACGGTAGACGCAGTAGGCCGGTGGCAGTAGCATAGAGAGAAAGATCCATCCATCATCACACGTCACATCATTTTCTTTGACATGTCATTTTCACTTGGTCCTAGACAGGCTGTTCTGATTCATCGACTGTAACTACCACTTTGACCCAAAAGAGCCAGAAAAAAAAAAAAAAAAAAGCAACGCTTTAGGCAATTCTTTTCTTTCTTTCTCTTTTGTGTCCGTAACCTATACAGCTGTCTACCAAAGTAAACAACGAGATGCCAAAATGTGCTCGCAATTTGTTCTGGATTCAGAGTGCTTGACTTGAATGTTTGAATTGCGACGTGAAACACTGTCTATTGTAGTGGAAAATCCATTCAGTATAAAAAAAAAAGGGGGAGCAAAAGAATAGAAAATATGTCAGGCATTTAGACTTGGAATAGTCGTTGCTGCACTTCTTCCACTTTTAAAACACAGAAAAGTACTTTTAATATGCAAAACTTTCGAATTACCGGAGTGTTGTGCAGAATACCCAAGGACGTATCTCAAATCCGGTAGACAGATGTTCCTAATTAAATATAAATATCTAAGCTTTAACCTGAGCTCCCACTGCCAACCCTTTAGACATCAGAAAAAATACAAGTAAACAGCAGCCTTAAAAAGATAGGGGCAACTTTAAAAAGAAAAAAAAAATTAAAATAAAATTGTACAAGCATAGATAAAACCACAGGAGGAAGAGACAGTGAGACGTAGATTTTTGATATTTTATACTTTACATGGAAATATAATAATCTTCTTTCTCAGCCTCAGGATAGTAACAGAGCTTAGCTTCCACTTCAACACACAGCAGTGGAACCCTGGTACAACAACGTACCCGTATTAATACTGGCAGGTTTACACAACAGGTCCTAAACACTCATTAAATCCATGCATACTAACATTTCCACAGGCTACTTATTTCTTATTTACAAAGGCTTATTGAATTTATTCATAATACATGCAATTTCACATTGGGATCTGTGTGTAGTAAATCTGTTTTGTGGCACTTGCTATAAATGCCAGAAATATGCTTGACTAGCCAAGACGGAAACCCTACCTTGCAAAGCCTCCATGGTTATTGGATTTGCTATAAAAACTATAACTGATTTTAATTTGAGACTTACTATCCACATCCCATAGCGAGAGCAGCTCATGCTACTTTAATGCTGCAACGTGTCCAGATAACATGGGGCTTCAATTTGAAAAGGGCTGCAACGGCATGCCGAAAAGATTAGAAAAAATAAAAATAAAAATGATTAAAAACTCATCTGTCTTGGAAAACAGCCACCTAGACTTTCCTTCCTCTTTGGATTTACATTATTAGGAGATCATGTAAGTAGATATGTTCTGTAACCTTCAGAAATGCAATGCAAGCTTTATAGGATCTGTAGGTTGGAGAGTTAGCAAGCTAACCAACTGCATGTATGGTTTTCTTTTCCCCGTGTAGTGAGATTTTTGACACGTGCTAAGACAAATAGCTTGTGAAATCATTTCCAGAGTGATATCATGACATTTATGGGGGGAAACTTGCGAGCGAAGCTAAACAGACCTGCTTGAGTAATTATTTAAACACTGCCCCCGCCACCCCTCTTCCGAAAGGAAATGAGGAAGTATCAAGATTACTTGATGTTTAGCAGTACTAGAGAGTTAAATTAAGTATAGCAATTTGTGCTACAGTAGCTCTTCTGAGGGATCGGATCAGACTGGCTAGCCTTCACTCCTCATGCACATCAATAAGCCTTGGGTGGCCATGACCCTGTCACTGGTTCACCGGTTGTCCATCTTTGCACCGTTTTTGGTAGGTACTAATCACTGCATACCAGAAACACCCCACAAGAACTGACATTTTGGAGATGCCGTGACCCAGACGTCAAGCCTTCAACTTGGCCCTTGTCAAAGTCGCTCAGATCCTTACACATGCCCATTTCTCCTGCTTCGAGAACGAACTGTTTACCTGCTGCTTAATATATCCCACCTCTTGACAGGCACTATTGTTACAAGATAATGAATGTTATTCACGTCACCTGTCAGTGGTTTTAATAATATGGCTTATCTGTGTATATTCCACATGTGCAGGACTATATAAGTATTATTTCTGTCACTAATACAATGCTATTATTGCTGCCACCTAACAACTGAATTTCTATAGCATAACTGCTAGTTCCATAGTGGCCCTATTAGCTCATCTGTATTTGTTGCTCCCTAACACTGCTGACCCTGTTGAGGGACCAGTGGAAAGCCGTTTGAGTTGTTTTTCTGTTAGGTGACAGAAACATGAAGTCTGTACAGCATACAAAATGTGAAACAGCCTGAGACCACTTTGTTTTCATGATGCACAAATTAAACTGACCACAAAATGAACCCCAAACCCACTACAATCAGCTGAAGGTGGTCTGAGGATGGTTTGCTTGTGGGTCACTTTAAACAGGTCCATTTTGTTGCACAGAAAATGTCATGGATCATAGAGCACTTTGAAGCATTGAAAATAAAATAAAAACACTTACACTATATTGCCAAAAGTATTCGCTCACCCATCCAAATAATCAGAATCAGGTGTTCCAATCACTTCCATGGCCACAGGTGTATAAAATCAAGCACCTAGGCATGCAGACTGTTTTTACAAACATTTGTGAAAGAATGGGTCGCTCTCAGGAGCTCAGTGAATTCCAGCGTGGAACTGTGATAGGATGCCACCTGTGCAACAAATCCAGTCGTGAAATTTCCTCGCTCCTAAATATTCCACAGTCAACTGTCAGCTGTATTATAAGAACATGGAAGTGTTTGGGAACGACAGCAACTCAGCCACGAAGTGGTAGGCCACGTAAACTGACGGAGCGGGGTCAGTGGATGCTGAGGCGCATAGTGCGAAGAGGTCGCCAACTTTCTGCAGAGTCAATCGCTACAGACCTCCAAACTTCATGTGGCCTTCAGATTAGCTCAAGAACAGTGCGCAGAGAGCTTCATGGAATGTGTTTCCATGGCCGAGCAGCTGCATCCAAGCCATACATCACCAAGTGCAATGCAAAGCGTCGGATGCAGTGGTGTAAAGCACGCCGCCACTGGACTCTAGAGCAGTGGAGACGCGTTCTCTGGAGTGACGAATCGTGCTTCTCCATCTGGCAATCTGATGGACGAGTCTGGGTTTGGCGGTTGCCAGGAGAACGGTACTTGTCTGACTGCATTGTGCCAAGTGTAAAGTTTGGTGGAGGGGGGATTATGGTTGGTGTGGGGTTGTTCTTCAGGAGCTGGGCTTGGCCCCTTAGTTCCAGTGAAAGGAACTCTGAATGCTTCAGCATACCAAGACATTTTGGACAATTCCATGCTCCCAACTTTGTGGGAACAGTTTGGAGCTGGCCCCTTCCTCTTCCAACATGACTGTGCACCAGTGCACAAAGCAAGGTCCATAAAGACATGGATGACAGAGTCTGGTGTGGATGAACTTGACTGGCCTGCACAGAGTCCTGACCTCAACCCGATAGAACACCTTTGGGATGAATTAGAGCGGAGACTGAGAGCCAGGTCTTCTCGTCCAACATCAGTGTGTGACCTCACAAATGCGCTTCTGGAAGAATGGTCAAAAATTCCCATAAACACACTCCTAAACCTTGTGGACAGCCTTCCCAGAAGAGTTGAAGCTGTTATAGCTGCAAAGGGTGGACCGACGTCATATTGAACCCTATGGATTAGGAATGGGATGTCACTTAAGTTCATATGCGAGTCAAGGCAGGTGAGCGAATACTTTTGGCAACATAGTGTATAATTCAGGATAACTGCCAGTATACACCGATCAGGCCTTACATTATGCCTAATATTGTGTTCATTTTCCGTTTGCTGCCAAAACAGCCCCGACCCGTCATGTACTGTGTTTTCTGACACCTTTCTATCAGAACCAGCATTAACTTCTTCAGCTATTTGAACAACAGTAGCTAATTTGTTGGATCGGATCACACGGGTCCGCCTTCGCTACCCATGTGCATCAATGAGCCTTGGCCACCCATGACCCTGTCCCCGGTTCACCACTGTTCCTTCCGTGGACCACTTTTGATAGATACTGACCACTGCAGACCGGGAACACCCCACAAGAGCTGCAGTTTTGGAGATGCTCTGATCCAGTGGTCTAGCCATCACAATTTGGCCCTTGTCAAACTCACTCAAATCTTAACGCTTGTCCATTTTTCCTGAGGACAAAATGTTCGCTTGCTGCCTAATATATCCTACCCACTAACAGGTGCCATGATGAGGAGATAATCAGTCTTATTCACTTCACCTGTCAGTGCTCATAATGTTATGCCTGATCGGTGTATGCTGTACAATGATCTTACGTAGAGAATCAAACACTAAACCTGCTCATCAAGCTCTTATTCAGGTCATGTAAAATACTCTCTTCCTCCCACTGTGTAACTGGGTGGGATTTTCTCCATAAAAAGATGCATGAACCTCAGTGGGGAGTGGGGAAAGGTGCCTTCCAGCACAGCGACAGCATGGCGCTTTGTATACCGCAACACACTGCCGAGTGTTAACCACACACAGGCAAAATGTCTGCCGTCTGCCAGCCAAAAGGCTTCAGAGAATTGCATGAATGCAGGTGAGTCTGAAGCAGCATGTCAGCATGATGCTCTACAACACCATCTTAAATTATTTCACAAAAAGCTTCTTTAAAATCATCCACTTTCATTTATTCTGCATTTAACAGAGCTCAGGCTTTGTTTTGGGTGAACTCTAAGAGCAGCACATAGCATCTACTAACACACAGAAAGCTAAGGTTAGAAACAAAGTCTGCATTCGATCGATTGTGTGACTAATGCATCAGAAACCTACAATAACACCGGATAATCTGTCGTCTCAGAATGATGATGTCATTTCCCTAAGAAAATTCACTCCGAAAAGGTTTTTTTTTTATTTTATGTCCAATTACCGACAGGCAGAAATAGCCTCATTCTGTTCCTGTCCTAGGTTTGTCAATAGATGCACATCGGTAAAAAACAGGTCATTAAAATGAGAAAAATACACAGTCAAATGTCTCATATGAGCCTGAGCATGTTCCCTAAAGGCTCAATAAACACATCCACGTCATTCACTCTCAGTGAAACTTCACAGATAGAAAAAAACAGTGTCTGTTTGTGTGTGTGTGTGTGTTAAGCAAAGAAAAGACAGGAACAGACAAGATAAAGCTTCCTACCCCTTCAGTCTTTCTTTTCACTTCCTTTCATGCTCTTTTCTCTACAGTGCCCACTATTCATTTAGTCTCCTTTACCACAGGTTTAGATCATACTGCGGTCTCCAAACTGAACACACGGCTTCTAGTCCCGATCAGATAGTGTTCTAAATTTTACATTTTTTTTTTTTTTTTTATAAATGTGAAAGGATGATAGAATTTTTTAATAGAAACCGCAGACTAATGTCAGTCATCTGCACTCTCCACTATCATTGCTCCCGCTATCCTATCACACCGATCCTCCTCCCTCATCCCAATAAAGAGCGAATTAGTATGGCCGAGAGTTCCACGCAAGGACGCTAACAGAAAAGTCACCTTCATTACCCTAACAATCATACTGTGGAGGTGCAGCTTATGGCAGTGGAGTAAAAGTGAAAAAGTAAAAAAAAATAAATAAATAAATCCTGTGTGTCTCCCATTAGAGTATCCACAATGAGCTGGATTTTTCTCCCATCATGTTTGAGCTCTCAATCAATGCGCATGTTAATAAACCATATGTTCTGCCTTTCAATTAGTTCTCTTAAATTATATTGACGGATGGGAGGATAGAAATAGAATAAGAACTATATCTATTAAGAAATAAATCTATTTCTTATAACAAGCAGTGAACTGTACCACAATACTCTCCACTGCTACACAAAATTCTACTAACAAAAGAACAGACATGTGTCTAACGTTTGCACACTGACTCTTCTCGAACAAACGATGGAACAAGAATTTAACTTTTTGGCAATAATTCATTTCATCAAATGCAAAGATAAAGGAGGGTCATTCATATGACCCCTTGTACACCTGACCCACAGTGAAGCCGGAGTATGGGGGGGAATCATGTTATGGGGCTGTTTCTTCTATGCAAACAATAGTGGTGCATTTAAAGTGAAATTTACAAAATCTCATTGACGAGTAAACCGAAACTACGCAGAAGATGCAAGTTTCAACAAAACCTCAAACATACAGCCAAAATAACTCAAGAAAACCTAGCCTCCTATTTATCTCCGGAGTTTATTTAAGCACGATCTGGAAAATGTGAGTCCATCAAAGGGATCCTGGTAATCAAGGGGAATTGAGAATGAACTGTCCAGAGGAAAGGGTTAAAATTTGAAGCTCAATGCTGCAAAAACCTAACTTTTTATCACTTTATTTGCAGATATCAGCTTTGCAATAAAGAACTAATGTTGTTCATTTGCAGTGACTGAATATTTTTTTCCTACTGATTTCAATTTTTGAGCATTTCTTTGTTTATGTTAATAAATACGTACGTTTTTTTTTTTCAGGTTTATGAGTAAAGATTTTATGTGTGTAAATTTGAAGTGGATTTATACACTGGAGGTATATTAAATAACAAAACTGTCTGGATAAATATTTCCCCTCACTGTAGATGGACTCACATGTATAGCTAGACAGTCAGATAGACAGACAGTCAGACAAACAGACAGACACAATCAGTCAGGCAGTCAATCAGACAGAGAGACACCAGACACAAACAGAAAGGCATTCAGACAGACAGACAGACACAATCAGATAGGCAGTCAATCAGACAGACAGACACAGTCAGATAGGTAGTCAGACAGACACAATCAGATAGGCAGTCAATCAGACAGACAGACACAGTCAGATAGGTAGTCAGACAGACACAATCAGATAGGCAGTCAATCAGACAGACAGACACAATCAGATAGGTAGTCAGACAGACAGACACATTCAGACAGACAGACACAGACAGACAATCAGATAGGCAGTCAATCAGACAGACAGACACACAGACACAATCAGAAAGGCAGTCAGACAGACAGACAGACAGACACAATCAGATAGCTAGTGAGACAGACAGGCAGTCAATCAGAAAAAACAGACAGCCAGACACACAGGCAAACAAACAGAGAGACAGGCAATCAGACAGACAGACAAAGAGACAGACAGATAGGCAGACAAACAACAAATAATTCATGAACTCATGAGGTCAATAGTAAAATAACAGTTCTTGAGGACAGTTTTACATCAAAGATGCCCAGATCACTAATAAATGCTACCCATTAAAGGTCTGTGTATCCACGTTGTCCATGATTGCACGTAATCCAAGCTGAATTTCAGATACAGCAGAGAGATTTTAAACAGTAATGTGTCCTTCTTGGCACTTACTGATGTCCCTAATTTATGAGCAGTCAGGGTAAAATACAAGAAATGCGTCTACTGTTCCCATCACGCTAGTGAAGGTCTGGCAACCCCACAAACAATAACGTTAGATCATTATGGCAGCCTCATCGACTTCACCTTGATTTGTGAAATCAATAAACTTAAATATGCTTCATTTGGCTGGCGGGACATGCTTTAACTTTACCTCCAACCAGACTAATAAAGTCTGGAACAGTTTAATCAGGAACGGTGGCAAAGATAGTAATTAAATGACTTTGTAAAAAAAAAAAAAAAAAACATGGAAAAGGTCATGGAGAGATGAATATCACCGTGATCATTCACACAGAGGAACAGCAAGTCTCATTATTGACATAAATTGAGTGCGATCTTATCTGTGAAATTATACATCGCTAACCTCTTAGAATTCTGCATTTCGAACACAGCGGTGTGTTTCTTAGATTATTTATTTAATCAATGATGTGGTTCATTTACAGAATTGACAGGCAAAGTGGATGTATTTTTAGCATTATTAGCTTTGCAGTTTGCACTCCCACTGAGGTGTAAAAGTTTGTTTGCTTTTTTTTTTTTTTTTTAAACTAATAATTCCAAATCAAACAAACAGGGTTCATTATCATATCTGCTAGCAAGACTTCGGGGAGATGGAACTAACTCAGGCACAAATGAAACCATGCTTCTTGAAAATTGCATCTGGATCACAAGGACGCCATGTGAAACAGACAAACACGAAAATGTTAATGTGAATAAATGCTGCCGCGATGACGCCGCCGAAGTAATAGACCAAATGAATGGCCCCACCCAGCCATGGGGGTGGTGTTATCCCAGTCATTTGGTGCACAGTAATTAGTGCATGCCTGTGTTCTGCTGAGATTGCCATCTAATGGAGATGCAGTAGCCAGCCAGAGAGGATGAGCAGGACACTGCCTTCAAGAGCAGCCCATGAATCTGCTTCTCCGCCTGGACTTTTCCAAGAGTCATTAAGCGTCTTTAAATGAGGTCGTTAAAACTGATGAAATGAGGCGGTATATTCAAGTGCGGACGCGGCGACATGGCGACTGTTCCTCAATGTTACCAACTGGAGTGGGCCATCAATCTGAACACACAGGAGGCTAATGCCCCATGGCAGCAATGTACGGGGCAAGAGTCAAGAAAATAAAATGCCTATAAGCAGCCTCATTATCTTGCAATAACTTCAATGTAGAAATATTTGTTTCAAGACTGTAGATTGCGACACTGGACATGAAGTAGGTGAGAAAAGTCCACAGCAGATGTTCTTTCACGTGTGCTTATATTTCGCAAAAAAATGACAAGCTGCTGCCGCACCTGCTGTCTCTGCTGTAGCGAGAATCAGATATTACTCTGGGTGTGTGCTGAGTTCCCACTCTCCGACAGTAAGCCCGGTGTAGCTGGGTGATGCGACAGCCCTCGAGGTGTGGAGGATCGATAAAAGCCGTGACATGCCTGCTAGGGATCTGAGGGAGCAGCGAGAGTATGTGAGCTGAAAGACTCTGTGGACAAACTGAAGTCCTCCTACTATTCAGCATCATGACACAAACATCACTCCTTCACTTGCACCTGCAGGCCAACACTTTTATCTTCAGGAAAATTTCCAAATGGCAAGAGACGGACTACGCCATATCAAACACAGAGTGATCAAATGATACAGGTGCTAATAACGTTGTGTTTATAAACACTGACTTTTAAACTAGTGTTATGACAGATTAAGTAATAAGAGGGCTCTACACTCTTACAAAAAGCTTACTTAGTGTTGTATAGAGAACCCCAGGGTTCTGTACTTGGCTTTTCCCAAAACAAATGCTTCTTTGTAGAACCACTGGAGAGCAAGAAACATTTTATATTAAAACATTCAAAGAAAGCAGAAGGTGAAATCAGTGCCATTACGTTTCCACTGCAGGAAAATGGTTTGAAACATGCTGATGAATAACAAGTTTTAGAAAAGATTGACACTAAATAAGATGCTGTTATAAATACTATGAACAAATTCTTTATAACACATTTTTTGTTGAAATTTATGTGTTTGAATGTGCTGTATTTTCTTGTCTACATTTTTATATAATAATAATAATAATAAGAAGAAGAAGAAGTAGAAGAAGAAGAAGAAGACTCTTATTTTGTTAAACATTTATTCACAATATAAGCCAAACTTTGTCCATGTTTAACATTTGTGATGTCTCACACAGACAGATGCTGAATTTCTCCAAGCTTCAGCAGAACTAAACTCATGTTGTATAACACACTAAAATCCTGTGTATTTTGCAGACTGTGAAATACAGCAGTGAATCAATGATGCTTCTGAGCTGCTAGTCCAGGAGCTCTAATGAAAACTGACTGCATCATGATTTCTGCTAGGTATCAGAACATTTTAGTCTTACTTCTCTGGTGGTCCAGCGTCTGGGATCCTGCACTTTCCCTGCCGAATCGTGGGTTCAGTTCCCATGTAGCGAACCGACTGTAGCACTGGGGGTCAGTGCACTCTGACTGCTGGCTCCAAGCCTGGATAAACTGGGAGGGTTGCATCAGGAAGGGCATCTAGTGTGAAATCTGTGCCAAATCAAATATACGGAAGACCCGCTGTGGAGACTTCTAACAGGAGGAGACGAAGGAAAAACAACAACCAGAACATTTTAGCCCAAAACCTGGTTTGCCTCTGCCAAGAGGTTATGACCTGGCCCAATAACCCAAAACATACCTCCAAATCCACACTGAAATGGATGCAGAAACACCAAGCAATGTTTTGCCCTGGCTCTCTCTGTGGTCTGAATTAAAGAGGGCAGCCCACATGAACAGAACCAAGAAAGTGAACCCTGTACGTTATAATTGCCTCCAAACTTATTACACATTACAGCAAGAATCTCCGTGCTGTACTTTGTATCTATGTTTTAGATTAAAATTTCCCAAATATTACATGCGTGTGTTGTGTATTTTATATCGAATTTTGCTTATCTCATCCCAGAATGCCAATAACTCTTCAGCTGACTGCATAACAGCACAATATTCAATAAAATTTCCTTTCAGCAGATAATTTACATCAGGACAGTTTAGCTCATACAGACTTACATTTGACCCTGCTTGAAACAAACCTGAATGATTTAAATGAAAACAATCGTTTAAATGTTTTCTTCCTTGCTGTTACAGATTTATAAATATTAATGCGCTTTTCTTACAATGAATAAATCAAAATGCCAGCGCCTAAAGCAGGAAAGTATTATCTTGTAATGCTACCTCAGCCTCATTCCTGAAGGGCACAGAGTCAGACTCCTTCAAAGGCACAAAAAGGAAGAGAAAAATGAGCTTGACTGAGCTCCAGCAGGTCAGGCCAAAAGCAGTGACCACATGTTTAAGCTCTTAATACAGAGGCCTTGTGTTAAAAGAAATAATAATTGATAGGCACTAATCCAACCAAAAATCTCCAATTAAAGAGGGGTCAAAGGTTTGTCTATGGGGATAAATATATACTTCTAAATGATAATTACTACACGTAACTACATATTTCTGATCATTAATGAAATGTTGGCTTTTAAATACATAGTTAATTGCTCACTGCTAATTATTATATTGAGATTTAACCAGCATGGACAAGCTCGACATTCGCTTACCCAGAAAATATATAACAGCTCTAGAAACCAGGAGATCTGTTTTTATTCTCTGCACATATGGTTACCAAGCCCAGCCATCGAGACTGGAGACTTCCTTTCCATTAAACTTTTTCCGATCATACTTTTTTCCGCCCAGATGTTGGAAAATGTGCAAAGATTTGAAGTCAGCTGTGACCTTGTAAACTCTCTAGGTCTTCGTTCTTCAGACAAAGCCTTTATTTCTCACTATAGAGCACAATGTATATGAAAACCCCAACCTTGACCATTAGAACATTCCAGCCTATCTCGGAGAATAAAAAAAGGCTATATAAATACTGTAAAATGACCCATGACCTTTTTTTCTATGCACTCTCCATCCTTGCCATTTGGTAGCATGTAATAAAACTCACTTCACTGCTCAGCTCCTCTTTGCCTATGAGATGCTGCATTGTAAATCTTGCTAAATAATCTCATAAAGTTGCACTATAAAATCACAAGCCTGTAATTAAATGTATTAATTAAGTCCATTAATAATTGCCTCGGCACGATGGGCCGTGTTCCGAGTTGGGTTAAGCGTAGTGCATAGGGAGGAGTTCATAAAGGAATTGTGAAATTGTTAATCTGCCAACAAAGCTAGAACAAATCCTAGCATGTAACCCTTCATACTGATGAGTGCACTATTTCCGTTCTGTTGAACGATTTGTGTAGGTAGCCAGATACAGCTACAGTACTGTATGTATATATCCTGTATACTGGACAGAACACTGCCACAAGCAAACAGTCAAACAGTGATTTATCACCTGCTATTGTCAGAGAGTTGTGTGAGATTTATACGTGTGGGTTTGAGTTTGCCTAAAACACAGGCGCTTCTCAGTTCTGTACAGTTCTGCCGTGGGATATAAGGCCATTTTTCTTGCGTGTTAATCTTGCAGGACGAGCGAGGAGCAGTATTTAGTTCAGCACCACTGTCTAACAAATTGATATCGATGCGATATGTCATGCTGAAATTTGGGCTGTAAATACACTGAGAAACTTACAGAATCCTATTTGAGGCTAATATTAAATAGATAAAGAGGTACGAATAAATAATATCATCCTGTCAGATGAGAGAATCTGAATCAGATATCTGATCAGGAGGACCAGCTATCTATGAATGATAATAATATGGAGGAGGAAGTGCATTTATTCCAAATTAGCTGCGTGCACACCAGGTGAGGGCTCGGTCAGCTTTTCCTTCAAAACCGTGAGCACTTCTACTTTATAGGAGAGTGCATTTATTGGATTAGCCGTAACATCTGCATTATATAACTCAATATAGTGAATTAAAAGCATGGACTATACACAGGTAATCTGCATAATCTGAATGGGACGCCTGGATAATCGACTTAAGCACATGCAGCAGCCGTCTCTGAAGAGAAGCAAGTTTCACTGACATAAGCTTTGGACGATCCCAGAATAGAGTCTTATATCTAAGTGTGTGTGTGTGTGTGTGTGGGTATGAACATGCTTGCTGGTTTCTTGCAGCCTCTATAATGTGTCGTAGAGGATATAGTGAGAGAGAACTATAGCTGGAGGATGTGGAGAGCAATTTAAAGATCCCATGTGGATCTAAGCACTGAACTGTGAACTGACTGCTACATGGACATGCTGCTTTATGAGAAAGAAGCCAGCATGTTCGAGATACACTCATGAAAGGGAAGTAGGACAACACAAAGTGCTCATGAATTCCGTGTGTAGATGATCTGTTACATTTATGAACAACAGATTTTTGGAAAGAGAATAAAACACTAAGAATAAATCTCAGTGTGTGGACACGTCTTGGCTTGCGGTAAACAATCGGAGTGTGGGCTGCTGAGGTTTTGTTTCGAAGTAAAGTTTCAATAAATTCATAGAGTTTAAGTGCGTTCTGAGGAAGGATCGATTTGTCGTGGGGAGTTATCGATTCTTCCTGAGGTATTATCAGTCCGTCTTGAGCCACTGTTCGATTTCAAACAGAGCGAAAAACAACGTGAACAAGTGTGAGTGCAGAAATGATGTTAGTTCTTAGCATAGAGAAGTTTCTTGTGAGAAATAATGTTAGTATTTATCTGGTGTATTCATGCAGTGGGGATGTGATATGAAAGAAGGGCTCCTGTCAGTGATTCACCGCACTACAGCTCTCGTCAGCTACTGAATGTTTCTAACTTTTAATAAGCTCAGATGGTCCAGATTCCCAAAATACACAAGGCAGGTCTGTGGTCTAATATTGGTAGGCTTGTCGCTCCAGTTCTTGGGTTCAATCCTGAGCTGGAGCTGCTGGCTGTCTGGTGTTTCACATGTTCTGTCCATGTGGATTTGCTCCAGGTTCTCCAGTCTCCTCACACTCTGTAGGTGAACCTGACACACTAAAATTGCCCCAAGGTGAGAATATGTGAGTGTGTGTGTGCATATATATATATATATATATATATATATATATATATATATATATATATATATATATTTCTGTTTGTGTACGTGTGTGTGTATTTCTGTTTGTGTATGTGTGTGTCTGTATGAGTGTGTGTGTGTGTGTTTGTCTGTGAACGTGTGTGTGTGGGTGTGTATGCCTGTTTGTGTAGGTGTGTGTGTGTGAGTGTACATGTGTATTTGTATATGTGTCTGTGTGTGTATGCAGGTTTGTGTGTGTGTGTGTATGAGTGTGTGTGTTTGTGTGTATATGCCTGTTTGTGTACGTGGGTGTATGTGTGGGTGTGTATGTGTGTTTGTGTGTATATGCCTGTTTGTGTACGTGGGTGTATGTGTGCGTGTGTGTGTGTGTTTGTGTGTATATGCCTGTTTGTGTACATGGGTGTATGTGTGGGTGTGTATGTGTGTTTGTGTGTATATGCCTGTTTGTGTACGTGGGTGTATGTGTGCGTGTGTGTTTGTGTGTATATGCCTGTTTGTGTACGTGGGTGTATGTGTGCGTGTGTGTGTGTGTTTGTGTGTATATGCCTGTTTGTGTACGTGGGTGTATGTGTGGGTGTGTATGTGTGTTTGTGTGTATATGCCTGTTTGTGTACGTGGGTGTATGTGTGCGTGTGTGTTTGTGTGTATATGCCTGTTTGTGTACGTGGGTGTATGTGTGCGTGTGTGTGTGTGTTTGTGTGTATATGCCTGTTTGTGTACGTGGGTGTATGTGTGGGTGTGTATGTGTGTTTGTGTGTATATGCCTGTTTGTGTACATGGGTGTATGTGTGGGTGTGTATGTGTGTTTGTGTGTATATGCCTGTTTGTGTACATGGGTGTATGTGTGGGTGTGTATGTGTGTTTGTGTGTATATGCCTGTTTGTGTACGTGGGTGTATGTGTGCGTGTGTGTTTGTGTGTATATGCCTGTTTGTGTACGTGGGTGTATGTGTGCGTGTGTGTGTGTGTTTGTGTGTATATGCCTGTTTGTGTACGTGGGTGTATGTGTGCGTGTGTGTGTGTGTTTGTGTGTATATGCCTGTTTGTGTACGTGGGTGTATGTGTGCGTGTGTGTGTGTGTTTGTGTGTATATGCCTGTTTGTGTACGTGGGTGTATGTGTGCGTGTGTGTGTGTGTTTGTGTGTATATGCCTGTTTGTGTACGTGGGTGTATGTGCGCGTGTGTGTGTGTGTTTGTGTGTATATGCCTGTTTGTGTACGTGGGTGTATGTGTGCGTGTGTGTGTGTGTTTGTGTGTATATGCCTGTTTGTGTACGTGGGTGTATGTGTGCGTGTGTGTGTGTGTTTGTGTGTATATGCCTGTTTGTGTACATGGGTGTATGTGTGGGTGTTTGTGTGTATATGGCTGTTTGTGTACGTCTTTGTGTGTGTGTATGTGCTGTAGTTTTGTGTGTGTGTGTGTGTGTGTGTGTTTGTGGCGTCCCAGTGTTCCTGGGAAAGATGCCAGATTCCTGAACCTGACCAGGACAAAGCAGTTACTAAAGATGTGAGAGACAATAAGTAGAATCGGTGGTAGTCATTAAACAGCGGTCACACTGGTCATCTCTCTTTGTTCATTGTACCTCTCAAGAAAATATTACCGTGAATACACAGTTACAGAAGAAGAATAAAACCTCAGGGAGAATTCTGTCATTTTGTCTGATTAAAAAAAGCATCTTTTGTACAGCACTGAATGAAAGCCTGTATAAACCATACGATAACGCTAACTACACACAGACAAGGCATGAAACAGTGTTTCCACACAAACCACACAAAGTGGTGAGAAATCATATTTGTTTTGCTCACCTGCTACAAAGGGCATGATCAAATATGTCTGCACTGAGCTCAATTACATTATGACCTTGAAACACAGACTGCGTGATTCCTGCATACACACTGCTGAAACTGAGAAGTGCACCAGTTAGTGTCAGCGCATGAATACCCCATATACAAGCGTGAGCCGGCACACAAATAAGTCCCCCAGAGAGGCCACAAGCTGTTTGCTTTTCTGTTGCCACAAACTGAGATATGACTCATAAAATTGGCTGCTGTTATACTGTTATACTGTGGCCTATCTGCACCAGTAAGACCAAGAGGAAGTGATGTCGAGTGAATCTGAATGCATCTCCAGCGGCAGAAACGTGTAGATGTGGGTGTGTCGTGTATCTGGGTATCTGTGTCTTGATTATGTATTATTCTTCAGACCTCATGGCAACGAATCACAAATTCATGGCACTTGGAAAGCCTCCGCATGCAGCCTGAGGCAACGCTGGCAAAAAAAACACAGGCTTATCACTGCTATCCTTCTATTTAAGCACTCCTGTGTGTAAACCCATCATCCCACTTTATTGTCTATACAGATGGAGACACAACGACACACCGGTGAAAAGGACAGAAAAAGAAAAGATGTCTAGTGACGGATTCACGTGTGACACATACAGCATAGTTTTTTTTGCGCATTAAAGACAGTAACCTACTACAGAGCCTACAGTGTGAAACAGCCACGGCCCTGCCGCGAGGTGGAACTGGAAATCCAGGTCAATAATCGCTGAAGTTAAAGTGCGCACCTTCTATTAGAAGACCACAAATCCCCACGAGTACTCAGTGAAGCTGAGCAGCATTAATACTAAACACTCAAAAGGCAACTGCATTACCTCAACTACAACAAGACCGACGACAAGAGACAGAGAGTCAGTGCACAAAATTTCCAGCAATCTAAATAAATCTGTTCTGATCGTAGACGCCGGAATAAATATCGTACATTCACCTTAAATGGTACATTCACATGATTAAAATATTTACATGTGTTTAACATATCCAAAAATCAAACACTTGTTAGCATTGATTTTAAGTAGATGTTATTTATTAACAAATGCTTAATACATATAACCGACCCCAGGATTTTGTAATACGACAAAGCAAGCAAACAAAAAATATTAGCTGAAATTTATTATTTTTGTATAATCACACGGTCTGGAAAGTGTTGTTCTGCTTCTAACACAGCGCTTTGACAACAAAGTCTAATTTATTAATGAAGGAAATGGCACTGGTTTAGAAAAAGCCTTTTGCTTTGCCACGATCATGTAACACAATCTCAAGACAGATATTTCTGTGTAAGATTTCTTTGTCTTCTTGTTGTTTTCATAATCGTTTTGCATGAAGCCTCCAAATGCATAAAGCTAAAGCTAGCTAAGGGTCATAGGCATATTGCTTTGAATATTAAATATTCAGTGACGATCACTGTTATTGTATTCATTTAGTACAAAGAAGCAAAAACAATACTAGTCTCCTGAAATCTACTATTTCTGAAGAACAATAATAAAATATAATTCAAAAATAATCTGATATATCCTATATCTCGGCACACTCTGTCCTGGGCTGACCGCGAACCTTGGATGGGTGTGTGACACCATTTGTTTATGACCTTATCTGATTACCTTGATATCCTTTGTTTTGTCCTAGAAATTCTTTCTGTTCTGTTTCGAGAACATGTGCCGAACAAAGACAGTCCGTGACAGTTCAGTCTTCCATATCTTAGATAATCCTTTTTAATGATAAGCTCGCAAATCTTCCAGTGAACACGTCAACCACCACGTCTGTTTCTGCTGACGCCTTTTGTTTACCTATAGATAATGATGATTATACCTTTCTTCTGTATAAATACTCCCTATTCATCTCAGTATATTTCCAAGAGGTCTGCTATTCAATCACTCTCTCCGTGTGGTTCTTTAGCATCTCTTCCCTCAATTCAGCCCTGAAGGCAGTGGCAGCAGCGCGACTCAGCCTTCTTCTCCGGGTGAACCCGAAAACTCTAAAAAATATCCCATCGTGTTTTTTTTTTTCTTTAACATAAATTTCTTTAAACTTTAAAGTGTTCACCTGGAAATTCTTGTAAATTCTTGAAATCTTCTTTAAACTTTTTTTTTTTTTTTAAAAAAAAAAGAAATGCAGCTAAAATGATCAAGGCTTGTCATAGACACTTTCCTCTGCTGTACATTTCAGTCACCTTCACCATCTCACACTCCAGTGGTCATGAAGAGAGGGAGAGAGAGAGAGAGAGAGAGAGAGAGAGAGAAACTTTCCCATCTCTGAAACTCACTTCTTTCTGGTTAAATACGAGAATTGAAAGAAAAGTGCAAAAGAGTGAACATCTGAACAACTTTTCCGTCAACTAAAAGCTTAGTAGGAATTTCCGGAAGCACATTTAAGGCATCAGAAAACAAACACTCTCATGGTCTGCTTCTTCTGCTGAGGAGCACAGCTGCAACTTTGAATACTCAGAATTGATGCACAGAGTGTACTTAATGGAGTGTACACTACCATCGCCTGTCACAATATCTTACTGTATGAGAATGCTGAGATTATAATTATCTGTCTGTGTGTGTGTGTGTGTGTGTGTGTATTATATCCTACACAATACTGTGGGAAAGGTCGCTCACTTTATTAGATATATTTTGTCTTAAATATTTAGATCTCTGCCCTGTGCTTGACAGGCAGCCTACCCAGAATGCATTGCTGCCAGGCATCACTGTAACCCTGACCGAGATAAAGCAGTTACTGTAGATACATCAATGGAAAAGTTCAAACATCACATTTCCAAAGATTTTATAGGTCATCATTTAAAAATAAAATATTAAGTAGCTAAATACTACTTTAAAAAAAAAAAAAAAAATGTAAATAAAACCTAATGTGTGGGATGTGCAGAGATGAAAATCAAATAAGAGAGCAAAAGTGCTGCCAATTTCCCTGTGAAACATCTTGTCTTGCGATTGTTTTAACACATTTCGCGTCATGTTGTGTCAAATATGTGTTAATAGGAAGGGGGAAGTGCACCTGACAAGGACATCTCATCTGTTAAATCATTATTCATCTGTTAAATCGTTATTCAATCACATTACGGATTTTCTTTTTTCTTTTTCTTTTCTTCTTATTCACGTCTAACTTTCTGCCTGTTGATTTATTTTTTTGCATGAGACATGATATCGGTGCTACACTGCTAATAAAGTGTAATAGACGTTGTCTAGTGTGTATCTGCACCTCAATTCTTCTTCTTGGAGCAGCAACTTTAATAGTTTACATCTTACTGTGAATGAAGGATGAATATAAATATCATGAACTAATAGTAAGCCAAGTTTTACCACAGCACTGCTGGATGCTTGAATCTGAGGCTGTAGTTTATATTAACGTGCTTGTTGGATTGGAGTGTTTATAGCTCCATATATCTCTATATCTATCTATAAATAAAATTAATCTCAGGTATTAGAAGTATGCCATGCTGTTCTTAAATAAATCAATTGTTCTTGTTAGAAAACGATGTGGTGTAAAAATAAAAAAAATAATAAAAAAAAAGATAAACAATATACTGAATGAAGAATATACTGCATATAATTAACTTTGGGCTAACCTAGTCACTGATTGTTTTCCTATAACAGCATTTTAATCCATTTATATACCTATAAAAGCTAGCTTTAGCTAAGTGAAGCTGCTTATTATGTAACTAGGCAACAGCAAGAGCTAGGCTTTTGTACACTATTCTGGCAAAAGAAGAAGATTGTTTTGATTTGAATAACAATAAATCTATCGCTAACATTTGGTAATGCTATATCTAAGATGTATAACTTTTAATAAAGAGCAAACTATAAACAATAAACAGAAAGATACATCATATAAAATCATAGATATTATAATATATATATTAAACTCTGACAGCTTTAAACACAACATATTTGTGTTAATTATTTCTAAACATGACGGGACTGACTCGGTTAAAACCAACGCAAATTGTATTGTCTTTAGCTGAACATGCAAAAAAAAAAAGAGCTTAATTTCAACAAAAAAACCTTCTTAGCAAGTGAAAATATCTTGAGAATAGTTAGCATTTAATTCATATTTGATCATGAAATCAATATAAACCAAATATAAGATGATCCAGCTCGATGTTTCACGAATAAATCCATTACAGGCTTTATAGTAGTTTTTTTTTTTTATTCTAAATTTCTTTCTAGAAATGTTTACGACAAGCTTGAACTCAGCAAATAAATGTCTATTTATTTAAATAAGTTGAATATTGATATATTTTGTTTACTGCAATCTTATAATAAGAATTTGGTTTCATTAGCAGTACATCGACTTTGAAAGTGTTTTCGTCTTTAAAACAATAAATAAAAATGACCGTGTTAACACATGATTAGTGCTCTTAACGCTGAGAAATGCTAGATTCTTGAAAGCCCTTAACTTTCACTGAAGCAGATTAAAGACTATAAAATCATGGTCAATTGGATATCGATTCTAATCTGTAAACCGGCTCCAAACACACTTTAACAATCCGTCACTGATGCCAGAGGGAGCAACCACTTGAAATGTAGACAAATGAGCGCCGTGTCTCTCTAAAGCCCACCGTCGTCTGGCATTAGTCACCGTGCAACAGCATGAGGGTAGTTCAATCACTACGACTTGGCTTTCTAAACCAAATGGATGCTGTGTATGCAGGCGGCCCTTTGCCTCCGATTTGATATCATTTTTTACGAGTGAAGTAATTAACGAGCCCATTAATTTATAAATATATTGCCTTTCCGAGGCTTCGCTAAAGGCCTGAGAGAAGTAAAAAATGGCTTTGCTTTGTAGTGGGAACTTGAAACTGAGGCTGTGTGAGGTCAATTTACCCTCAGTGAAAGTTTCAGTGTGTGTGTGTGTGTTTCAGTGTATTATCCTTTGTGATTGAAGCATCATGGTCAAATCTACTGCAGCTGAAAAAGTATCTTAATGGTATTTGGGCAGGCACGTTTCAAGGCGGGCATACATGCATTTGTTATTGGCTTTTGGACAAAGTTAACCTTAAGGAAGCCAGTCCACTGAATGTCAAGTCTTTCGGCACAGACCTTTTTAAATGTCACTGCTATATATTTTGGCCTTATGTAATACAAAAGACAAGAGGGAGCAACTGGACAGATGGCGCTTCTTCAGCCAATGAACCAAATGACATAGCTCAGCATGGGTTCATTTGGGCTCCAGGGTTTCAGACTCCTGCTGTTCTTTTTAATGTAACACACACACACATCTAGTTTGTAAAGAGACTGGTCTAACACAATACATACAATCAAACACTTCATCATGAATGTGCAGTTAGGAAAGACAAATGAACATTACAGTAGAATAAAACAAGGGAGAGAAAATTGCACACAGGCAGTAACCCGAGCTCGGGATCAAGCACAGGAATGTTGAGCTGTGAGGCAACACCGCTACCTGTCAGACTGTACCACTATGCTGACCACCAGCTCAACCATATGGAAAATTGAGGGATCTTTTTCCTTCTATTGAATATGAAATGTCCAGACACGCCCACTTTGAATCATTTCACACACCACAAGTGTTGGCACAAAGCTCAAACTGACACATTAAATAAACCATGCCACTTTATTAGACTGATGCCTACATTGGACCATCAAAGCACATTCATAAGCACAGTGCATTATTCTTTTATGAAGCAATACATACGCCATGTCAAAACACATTAGATGACATTAATGTTTAATGTATTTGACTTTTCAAAATTAGCAGAAGGAAAAATATCCCTCAGTTTTCCATAAGGTTGAAATGCTGGCCAGCGAACATTCAATCCAGAGCTCGGGTTACTGCCTGTGTGAAATTTTTACAATTTTCTTCCCCTGTCCTTCAGAGTTTCCGCTATGTTCTGCAGGTTTTTCCCACCTCCTAAAAACATGCCAGGAGTTGAAGTGTTGACTCTAAATCACCCCTAGGTGTGAATGAATGTGTGAATGTGTGGGTTTGTAGCAATGGACAGGCGCTCCGTCCAGCGTGTATTCCTGCCTCGTGCCCAGGGTTCCAGAGAACAGGCTACGAATACTTCAACTCTGATCAGGATAAGAGGGTTATAAAGAGGAGATGGTTGTATCTGTTTGTTTTATTCTACTGTACTGTTAATTCACCTTTACTTACAGCACATCTATGATGAAGTGTATTTATACACTTATAACTGTTTTCTTGACTAATTATCATGAAGTGAATGTATGAAGTGTTTTAAAGCCCTCAAACTAATTTGGGACTGAATATTTTTTATAAGATAAGATAAGATAAGATAAGATAAGATAAGATAAGATAAGATAAGATAAGATAAGATAAGATAAGATAAGATAAGATAAGATAGAGCTTTATAGAATTTTAATCCAGAAGGAAAATCTTTTGCTAGAGATTGCTTCAGATTTCAAGAGAAATAAATATAAAAGAAAAATATATTTATTATATTTATTATTAAATATAAATAAAATTTTTATTTATTATATATATTTATATACTTATTCATAGTGTTTCTATGTGCAAATAAAAATAAATGAAATGCATTCAAAAATATAATTTAAATATAAATTTTAAAAAATGAAATATTCGTTATATATTTTAAAAAAAGGTGCTAGGGAACTAAGGACATATTACACGCAATATGATATTACACATGATGTGATACTGCACACGGTATTATATTAATGTACATTGTAATTATTGTCAAATTTTCATATTGTCAGTGTTCATTGGTTCAGCTCCGCTACCTACTGAAAGGGGAGGAGTTATAGAGATTGATGGCCGCCGGTAGGAAAGACCTCCTGTGGCGTTCTGTGGACTGAATATATAACACTGTTATAAAACATTAATGGCCACCTTGACCTAATTAGTACTCACCGACTAGGACTGGAATAGACGCCACAGTGAATATGTTTAATGAAGTCGGTAATGACAAATGAATAACTTTTGAACAGGTGACTGATAAAATCCTGCTCTCTCTTTTTGCATATATTGTAAAGTCAAATTCATTTATTGGATTTTTTTTGTGTGTGTGTACTGCCTGAATTATTTATTTTGAAACACACCAAAGATTCGAAGACTGGTTCTAATTCAGATGATGCCTAGTGTAGATGTGTACAATAGTATATAAAAAGAACTGATATTAACACTCCGAATGCGTTCCTATAAATGCTGCATTTTTCCTGGTACACCAATACGCTCTTCTTTTGTCCAAGGCATTCTGAAAAAATCTATAATATAAAATAAGTATGAAAAATTTTGCAAGACGTTTTGTTAAAAAGCGTTAATTTCTCCTATGTACAGAGACTCTGGAGGAAAGCCTGTATAATCGATATAATCCTTTTACAAATAGCTGGACTAATATCTTTCTTAGAAACCATGAATCGCTACAAAGCTGAATTTTCCTGCTGCTCAGACTGAATGTATCCGAGTGCTGACCGGTGCATCGTCTGGTTATAAGCACCATTAAAATCATTTCTAATGTGTTAGACACTTGGCACTTGAATATGCATATTTACTGCTACTCACTCTGCCTTTTCTAAACCAATTTCGACCAACATTCTTTCAGTGCTATCACTAATAAATATAATTAACTGGATGTTATGATATGTAAATGGGATACATCAATTATTTTATTTCACAGCGATGAGTTCTCCGTTTCCTTTGACAGAAAGTGAGTGCGCCATGTAAGCACATCTTTCGAGCAGAAAAATGAAGTCAAGCCATAGCGTTATTAATGTGAGATGGGGGAAGGGGACAGGGCTTCCAGGGGCGTCAGTTAATATCAAAGAGATCAGAATACCTACACAACTGTCAATCATTCCAGTCATACGTCAATTTGCTCATCCGCTGTTTTCATCCAGGAACAAAGCAGGTCGCTCTATTGCCGTATTTTGGTGTTCCGGAATACCGATCTGGACCGCCCTTAAATTCCTTCACACCCCACAGTTTGCTCTAGCGGGAATCCTAAACGTCTTCCTGTGGGCTGAGATGTAAATAGATTCTCATGTCATGCTCCGACTGTGAAAGCACTCAACGAATGACCCTTTGTTCACTTCCCTCCAGCATGCAGCGTTAAAAAACAAAGGTGTACCTGAATTTAATGGCCCAGTGAGCCATAATTTTATTGCCAGATGCCTGAAAGCCAACATCCAAGAGTGCTAATAAGACTTGTGCTTACATGAGGGTCACTGAACTGCCGGCAGTGAGGAGAAAATAGCTCTTGGCCCGTATCCAACAAGACAATATGGATGGCGCTTTTAGCTTAAGCCCGCCACCTCTTCATCACCACCTCCTGCTGAGAGAGCGCGGTCTTACACCTGAACACAAATTTCCCTTTGTGCCAGGGGTCACAACCTTTTACCTAACTCATTTAACCTCCTGCCCTACTGCACTTGGAGGAGTGGAGGCATTAGTCAAATGGCTCTGGAGATTCAGTGGATCTGTTCCTGATGTGCTGTGCGAAGCCTCGGCGCTATCAGGTATTACATCTCTGCCACTCAGAAACAACGGATGAGCAATCCAATTTCACACAGGCGTGAATACAGCCGGCCTGACGCCAGCTGTGGAAGCGCTGTCAATGTGGAGCCGCTCTTACCGCCAAGGATGAAAGAAATTTGAGAAAGGAGAAAAAGGGTGGAGAGAAGAGAGAGAGAGAGAGGGAGAGAAAGTGATGGGGAGAGAAAAAGGCAGACCGACAGACAGACATGCTGCCTATAAGGCACATCTCTTATTTCTACAGCTGTAAGGATTGTCAGGTCCACTACACAGCCAGGGGAGAGGAACAAGTGCTAGAAGTCTGTTCCTGGCACTCTGCTGAGACTTTTAGGACAACGTCTTTGTACTTCATTGAGCACTTGGCTAAGGCTTGTCTGTTTGTACAGTGTAATGCAAATAGCAATCTCTCTCAGTGTCATTCCCCTCGAGACCTCCTTAACCAACAAAAGTCCCAAGCAAGTTGGAGCCACAGCTATAGTCCTCCGCTTTCACATTACGAATTCTGCACAGTCACTGCGGCCACAGAAGCGTCTCTGTGTCTCACTAAGCAGCTTTTGTCTACTGTATTGTATTACTGACTAGCTGAAGAACAAGCTCCCAGATTCCTGTCTTTTTATTTTTTCCTTTTTTTTTTTCCCTTTTTACATGAAAGTAGCTTTGACGTGCATCATCAGTCGCCCACGCTGATCGGCTTGCCTTCAGTCTCTTGGCCCTTCCATGAAATCCTTGCTGTGCTCTTTATTAAGTGCAGAGGTTTGCATATTCAGATCCAACATTGCTGCATGGACGTGCGGTAGGGTATGCACTTCCCACGCACTCCCCCAAGGCTTTAACCTTCTGTTCAGAGCTACTGTCCAAATCAGTCCCATCATGTTTTATTAAAATTCACAAGAACAACCAAAACCCATGGCTGATGCTTCCAGCTTCCGTGAGTTTCGTTCTCTTTTTCTTAACTCACTCCATTTAAAAATGATCAACTCGCTGCATTCTATGTGCATCTTTCTGCTCTTGAATCTGTCCTCCCTGTTTAATAAAATACACCATAGAAATCACATACATTTGCCTGTAAATTACAGCTCGACTTATTGTCCTGTACGGAGCTAGAAGATAAAGCATGTGCAGGTTTGGGGGAAAAACTGAAAAGGCACTGAAAGTAGATTGATTTTTTTTTTTTTTTTTTAGAGAAGTTGTGCATCCACTCTGCTTTAAGTTCAAAATGAAAGCAGATCTGAAATTCCATATATCAAGCCTACAATTGCTGTTGACTTTAGCTATGTGATAAAATCCACCTAATCCCTCAAAGACTAACATTTATACAGAGCAAAGCAAGAAATGTTTGCCTTCAGATGTTCCCTGAGTAAAAGTAGCACTTTTAGAAATTGACTTATACAAAATGAAGAAAATATAAATCCACTCTATGAAGCCTAAACCCTCAATTATAGAAGCTGAAATTGTGAGAATCTTGACTTTTTTTTTTCCTTCTCATGTTTATTCTTCATTCTTTACGCTGAAGTGCACTCGATTCAGCTTTACCTCGATTCAACTTCAGCAGATACTAAGCAGTGTTAAATAGGAAAGACACATTTCTGACATGTAGCCAAGGATTTCAGCTCCCGGAGCCAATGAGCACTCTGCAAACACCGGACTGACTGGTGCTTGTTAAAACCAAGGGGGGAAAAAAAACAGAAAGTGTTTCTATGTGCAAAGCAGAAGACCTGGCTATAAGCAGTGGACTCGAGGTACTCACGCTGTGTTCAGTGCTCTTAAGATCTCCGGATCCAATCAAACACACGCAGTGCAATGGTAAAAGAAAAAAAAACCCTCCTAACCGAACACAGGTGACCTTTGTAAAGATTTCGTGACACAATTACCTTGGCAAATGAAGGATGGATTAACTGATATTACACAGACACAGTCCGCGGGGTAGGATCATCTTTAATCAGTGGAACATGACATGACAATCTGAAGAGAAAATGAGATTCTGTCAGAGCTGTTCAAACCTTATGACTGTTTTATTTTGGGGGGAGAAAATAGGGCTTATAATGATATATTAGAAAATGGGGGAAGGGGCTAATCTTGGATTTCACTTAAAATAGAATAATAGCACATTTATTAGCACAGGGTTACCTCGAGTGAAGTACAAACCTTAAAAAAAAAATTCCTGGTTCTAAACGTCTAGACATAGCCAAGGCTAATTACGGCACCTATTCACACAAGACACTTCACACTTAAATTCAGCTTCAGTTGTGGGACTCTAGCCCAGGAACACTGAGTGCAATAGACCCTGGATACTAGTCCATTGCACACTCAGACCTAGCGACAATTTAGCATAGTCAAGTTTTCATTCCTGAGAACAGTGAGGAACCCAAACAGACAAGGAACCGTGTGTAAAAGCCATGTGCACAGATAGTAACCCGATCTCAGGATCGAACCAGAGATCGAAGATCCGCCAGGCATCGACACTAGCAGCTGCACCACATTATCTAAGAGTAAATAATACACCTTTATAAAACAGAAAGATCTGAGCGCTATGCAGCAAACGGGCTGAGCCGTGTTCATGTTTCTCATAATCAACATATGAATAGTAAATTAAGCTTTAAGGTCAGCAGGATAAGATTTGGGAATAGGGTTTCTCTCCACATTAATATTTCATACTCATGGCTGTAGATCCGATGCCACACACGTGATTCGGCAAGATCTGAATGACATAAGGGGCTAACGACTCAGTCACTGTATTTCTATTTATTCTCTTCTCCTGTCAGGAAAAACATACAAGCAGTAAATCTGTATTAGTAGCAGATCTGTATTATGTGATCCGATATAATGGCAGAAGATCTGAAGACCCTGTGATTGTGTTAATGGGTTAATTAATGGGTTGTAGTAGTTTTAAGAGATCCCACTTCCTCCACTGTATCAATATAAGAGCGGCGAGTATTCGCCGATAGCTGGTACTGAGGTCATCCTGAACCGGCCCTTTGCACATTTCTGTCGCTGAAGATATTCAGATCATCACAGCGTGTAGTGACGTCACTAAGATGTCTGTCATCACAACATGTGAACACAACAAAAATCCAATTTCCAATCACATTTGAGCTTCTTTTATATACGGTCCTACATGAGGCAACTCTAATTATAATGCATGTGGCCATGCTTTAACATCACACGTCTCTTCACACGTGTCGATCAATGCTTTTATAAGCCGGCGACGGCGGCGAATCAGTAGCAGCTTTTCTCACCAATGTATTGGCAGTAATAGCTGCAAAAACAGCTAAAGCAATGCATCTGCCCTTTTTGCCCTAATCATGAAAACTGACAAGCTGTCAGAAAACTTCCAAACCATATAATCTCTGCAACAAAGCCTTCTGCTGTCATTTCCTTAAGGGAAGGAGTTTAGAACATTAAATAAATAAATAAAAAATATATGATTTTGGTTGCTGTTTATTTTGAGTGACAATCCTGCACCGTATTGATTTAAAAAAAAAAAAAAAAAAGAGTTCATGCCACGTCTCCAACAGTTTAAAGGTTGATTTTTAAAGAAAACTGGCTTTTTACTTTTGTATACTTTTTCCTGTATAGAAATTAACCATAAAAAAATGTGTGGCTGTTTTGTTGTGTCTGTGTTCAGCACTGAATTTCTTTGTAATGTCACACCCTGCAGTGGTGCTTAATGACTCATATGAAAGAAGACACTCAAGGATTTAAGGATTTGTAGTATTTCATTAGTATTTCTGTTTTTACCTAGACTATTAGGGACAATATTTTCCCTGGTGGTCCAGCAGCTCTGTCCTCTGCAGCCTGGGTTCCATTCCTGAGCAGGAAACCAACTGGGAGGGTTAACTCTCAGTGCCAATCCCAAGCCTGGTTATAATGGGGGGCTACCATCAGGAAGCACATTGGGGGGTAAAACCTGTACCAAAATCAGATATATACAGATTGGATAATCCAGTGTAGTGACCCTGAACTAGGTATAATAAAAGAAAAGTTCCAAAAATTTTGGAGTTGCAGAGCTAAAAATTAAGATGCTAATTTTTGTAGTTGCCTAAATATTCAGATAGAATTCAGAGCCAAAGCTACATCAAGTGTAATAACACACATGGTGTAGTAACGTAGTACGTAGCAGTTTTGGGACACAACCCGATTTATGTATATCAGTATAACTGTTGCAGTTACTGTGTAGCAGATAAAAGAGCAAAATCTCTAAACAAGGGCTTGGTTTTTGATCTTCAGCCAGTTAGCTCTCAGACGACATGTCCACTGCAGACTGAAATTTCCCTCTTGTTCTAATGGGGAGAAGCAACAACAAAAATGTGCGAGGGACTGTGGGAGAGCGAGGAGCGATAAAAGCTGAGCAGGTGGCAGCTTCATAAAAGCGGTGGCCAATCAGACTAAAGACGTCTTCCTACTTTCTGTATGCAATTGTGTCCCTTCACATCGCGCTGCCTTCATGTACTGTAGTTCCGTCTGGACGACTTTAATAGCCGTAGTGTCTGGCTGCTCTACGGAAAACAAAAATATTACAAATAAGACAAAAACACCGCATGACACATTGGAGAGGGAATGTGTATCAGTGAATGACACACAATAAAGAAGGAATATTTTAACTTCACAATCCGATCATATCAGGAAAAAAATGTCTTTTTTTTAAAGTGTACGAGAGCAGAATACAGGAACGAGTAGATTTATTTGAGCGCTGAGACACTGGTGTGGATAGAAGAAGGAGATATTTCTGTGATGTCCAGTAGATATATTTCTATACTAAGCTCTGGATGAAGGGAAAGGTTTGAGCCACCGCTGAAGACCAGACCACTGGGATAAATGAAAAGCCTTTGCCCACGTGGTCTGGATTACTAAGTGCAGCTAGCCCTAGCTCCAGCTAGCTAACTGAAATATAGTGAACTTAATGAACGTTATAAAGCATTAGCATTTTGGATTTGCTCTTATTTACCATGGATTTGTTTCTTCATCCTGTCAAAAAGCTTTTGAGCTAAAACCACAAGAAAGGATAAAATAACAAGGGTCAGGTAAGAGCTGGAATCACTGGACGCAGCAAAGTTTAAAGTACACATAAATGTAGTCACTAGAGGGCTATCATGACTTTTCTAGCTGAAGAACCGCTCATCAAGAAACTCTTCAACGAGGATGAATCTTCTGCCGATCGCTAGTTTACACCTCATGTATTCAACTAGGAAAAAGCTCCAACTCCATCAATCCTAAATCTTTTTTTTCTCTCTTGTAGTATTATATTAACCCCCCCCCCCCTCTCTCCCTCTCTCATGTGTTTACTGTCTCTCTGCCTCTTGTGTTTACTGTCTTTCTGTGTCTCTATGTCTCTCTCTCTCATGTGTTTACTGTCTTTCTGTGTCTCTATGTCTCTCAGTCTCCCTCTCATGTGTTTACTGTTTCTCTCTGTCTCTCTCTCTGTCATATATTGACGATCTCTCTCTGTCTCTCATGTGTTTATTCTCTCTCTCTCTCTCTCTCTCGCTCATGTGTTTACTGTCTCTCTCTGTCTCATGTGTTTACTGTCTCTGTGTGTCTCTCTCTCATGTGTTTACTGTCTCTCTGTGTCACTCTGTCTCTCTTTCATGTGTTTACTGTATCTTTCTGTCTCTCATGTGTTTATTGTCTCTCTCTGTCTCTCTCTCTCCTCTCTCACGTGTTTACATGATTTTCACACACCTTCTTCATAACATACACTACCTCGGTCTTACACACTGTAGCTTTAGCAGATAAAGAACAAATAAAGGTATATTCACATATTCACAATGAACCCAAACAGCAGTCCAAGAAGAAGCCACTTGGAAAACTTTTTCCTTAATACGTGTAATTGTCTGATGCACCTATTAAAGAGCCGAATTAATCATTTGTTTCTCTGAGGAGTTGTCATGTGGGTTTTTCCACTCATGCGGCACCACGCTGTGCGTGATACGAGTTTATCTTTACCACTGAGCGGTGCTATTATAGAGCAGTGGCAGGCATGACAGGAGAAACCTCGACACTCTGGATTCATCCAACCTTAGCTTTTTTTTTTTAAATAGCAGTTTTAAAATGGCTCAAAAACACAGCGCCACAAAGAGTAGCATGATTTTTTAAAAATATGTGTGTATACAGGTCTTTTTTATTAAACCCTCAGCAGACCTTGACAGGATGAAAATGCTCTGATTTGATCCTTCATTCACGGCTTTCTGAAGCTTCCTGCTCAGCAATCTTTCTTTCTTTTTTCTTTCTGGTCCGTCTTTGGAGATGCAGATTAGAGTTTACGATGCATTTTAAATGGCTGAATGATGACGCCGGTTTGGCAGCGCTATTGATATGAATTGCTCTCTGCCTCGTTCTCGGTAAATCTTCACTAAGATGTCATCAGGAGTGAGGAGTTTACTCATCCTGATCTGAACATCAGCTCTGAGCTGAATCGGGTCGGCGCTTTAATACAGTCACGAGCTGAAAGGCTGGCTAATGATTAGAAAACAGCCTTATCTTAAATGATTTTTAAATACATAAGTATGGCACTGAAATTGGATTCAGGCTGTGCTAATTAAAAAGTATTCATCTCAAATGATGCTGGGAATGATGATGGCCTTTCGCTTTATCTGCTTGCATTGGGAAATAGCATGTCAAAACGTGAGCAGATTTTGATTCACATGGCAGGAGTGAAGCAATCAAAATGGCTAAGAGTACAGAGGACTGGCTCGGAAACCAGATAAAATGGCGTAGCGATCGTACTGTAGCATGAGTAAGCAAATCAGCATGTCTATGAGAGACAGAAAAAAAAGGGCACACTTTTGGATGATTGCCTAAATACTCAATTTAAAAAAAAAAAAAAAAGAGTTTTCACTGCTTTCAGGAGTCATTTGTTTTTACTTCCTAAAAAAAATGCTGCCGTCTTCCTGAGTGAAAATGAGACTGCTCGCGTCCCTCAGTGCCAGATATCGCAATAAATCTAAATTGCTAGACATCACTATAAATCTAGTCAATCCAAAATCAACTAATCAGCTAGTTACAGCGCTGTGCCATGGATATCATTCTGGAAAATCACATAAAGCCTTTTTTCTCCCAACAGACCACATTCGTGTTTAAAAGGGCTAATTGTGTTACTGGATAAACAGTAGCAAAGCTACTCATTTTGCAGCCTCAATCGCAGCTAAAGACTGTGCCAAGCCATTTCACTGCACTGAAAATGCCACCAGACACCAATTCAGAACAGCAACAAACACTCAGTGGCAACAATTGTGTGAAACATGCATAGCTGAGACTACTTATAGCTCCAAAAGGTATAGACAGCCCAATAGGCAGTTATTCGAATCGAGAATGGCACAGTCACAAAATAAGACATAAAGAAAAATATGTGATTTTCTGGACAATAAAATGCTCTGCAGTGTAAGTAGAAGCGCTCGTATAGAACCCGGAAAACAGCCTGGAATAATAGAGCTAGGTTTTTCTGCAAGTATACATACATTGACATCTGCACTGCATCATAAATGAATAGTCGATAATAAGAAGCTTTTTTTATTAAAAAAAACGTCGTAACCTTGCTTTGGCTCTCAGCATGCAATGCTTAACAAAAAATTCAGCCAGAAGATGATTAAAATTTTGCTAGCTTACTGTGATTTCCAATCTGCTCCAAGGCACGCACAAATATATACATACATATATATATATAAACTTGCCGTCCACTTTATCAGGAACATCTGTACACCTTCTCATTTTTGCAATCAGCAGCACAAAGCAAAAAAAAAAAATCAGCTCAGGTCAGTTAATATTCACATCAAACATCAGAATGAAGAAAAGGTCTGAGCTCTGTGACTTTAGCCATAGCGTGGTTGTTGGTACCAGATGGGCCGTATGGGTTTGAGTATTTGAGAAACTGCTGATCTCCAGGGATTTTCACACAGAACAGTCTCTAGAGTTTACACAGAATGGTGTGAAAAACATAACACGCTGCATGAGCAACAGTTCTGTAGGGGAAATGCCTTGCTGATATGAGAGTTCCAAAGAAAAGAAAAATTCGGATTAGTTTGAGCTGCCAGGAAAAATATAGTAAGAAAATTAATCAGAAAAAGCATCTCAGCATGAAACATTGAATCTTGAGTAATAGCACAAGGCCACAGTGGATTAAGTTAAGTAGCCTTTATTGTCACATATACATTCGGACATTCGGACCGCAGGGTCAGCCATGATGCAGCACCCCTGGAGCAGGATGGTTGGGGGCCTTGCTCACTGGCCCAACCATGGCAGAATGGTGGTGCTGGGGCTTAAACCCTGTTCTTCCAATCAACAACCCTGAGCCTTAACCACTTGAGCTACCACTGCCTCATATTGGGGGTTAGCCAAGAAAAAGACTCTAATGCTCTCATGGACACAGATTCACCCAATTCGGAAAGTTAGATATTAGGGGGAAAAATCTGGTCTTTTTCCAGTCTTCAGCTGTCCCTTTTGGAGTCTGTGTCCATGAGAGTCTCAGCTGACGGGAGTGGAATCTGATGTGATCTTCTCCACCTCAGGGTTTGATGTGTTACGTTATGTGATGCTTTTCTGCTCACCACGGTTGTAAAGAGTGCCTATGTGACTTACTATATCCTTCTTGTCGGCTCAGACCAGTCTGCTCATTCTCCTCTGATCTCTTTCATCTACAAGATGTTTCAGCATGCAGACCCTCTGCTCACAGGATGTTTTTTTTTTTGCACCATGCTGTGTAAACTTTAGAGTCTGTCGGATTATTTTTTTCTCACATCCCTGAAGATCAGCACTTCCGAAAAGACTCAAAAAGCAATCTGATACCAACATCTATAATATATTTAAGTTATCCGAGATCATACTTTGCCCCATTCTGAGGTTTAATGTGAAGAACTGAAACTCTTGACCTGTATCTGCATGATTTTAAGCGTCGTGCTGCTGCGACATGATCGGCTGATTAGATAGCTGCATGAATGTCCTAATAAAGTGGACAGTAAATTTATAAAAGACATGCTTTAAGCTTACTCTAGGCAATAGTTTAGAGGCCCCTATGGGCGTGTAATTTAGTGTTATGTTCATTCTAGTATCATTCCCCAGGAGTCTTTATTTTAATCTGGTGTGTGTATTTAAGTGCATCCTTTTTTAGGCTCCATCCTTCTGACAACTTCAGTGCAAGTTACCACTTAAATATGAGTTTTATCCTAGTCGGAAGAGGAAAAAAAAAAAGTCTGCGTAAAATTTATTGCAGCCTTTCGTAAAAGCCACTTATTTGCAGATATCACAGAAAAGGGTTTGGTGAAGGAATACTATATCAATTGCAGTGACCTAAATAAATCTGTGCAAATAGCTTTTCCCAGGCACTGTGACTACGGTAATCACTATTCAGCCTACGTGCTCATCCACTATACATCAACAACTACTGAATTAATCCTCCTGGCTGCTGGAGAATTTATTGTTATGTGCAAGTGAACGAAAATAAATGTGTCATAAATAAAAACAGATGAAAAGGCGACGCGACTAAATGAGCGGCTGTACTTCTGCTTAAATTCAGAGTTGTTTGTTGATTTTGAGGTGCCTCGTTCGTCACGACAGACAACTAAAGCAGACGGGCCTCCTGTGGTCTTTACAGCAGTCTTGCTTCCTTAGTCATCATGGCAACACATGAGTATTTACACACACACACACACATACGCACGCTTTCCTTGCTACCCTTGTCAGGACCTTCCACTAACATCATGGTGAATGCACTACAGACAGGTTACTGATGCCAATCTGCCCAATACACATGTCTTTGAACTGAGGGAGGAATCTGGAGTACTGAGTACTGGAGGAAACCCCTGAAATACAGGAAAAGCATCCATACACACAGGCCAATTGTCCTATTCATGTCCTGTCAAAGATATAAAAACATATAACCACAAACACTGGCATTTATTCCATAGTCCTTTGCAAACACCCACTTATATGTGCACTGCATATGAGGAAAAGAGTTCAGTATACCAAGAAAGTTAAAATCCTGCTTTCTCTCACAGTCTATGGACCACAGAGAGAGAGAGAGTGATCGCAGATGACAAGAACAGTAGCTCTCCCCCGAGTGTCTCTCCTGTCTTGACACTAATGCATCTTTCGAAGCAATAATTAAGTGGGAAAAGACATAAAGACATAAGTCTGCTGTATTTCTACACATTGTCCTCTAATACCTAAATCACACAGAGTTCTTAAAGACAAGGTGGAGCAGAAGAGTAAAAGCCCTACTGACAGCATGAGATCCATTTAATACTCAAAGCCCACTGGCGTTCTTAAGTAGTGTATACGGAAGGTGGCTGATAGCGAGCAGGATGCTCAGACTTAGAAAAAAGACAAGAGCAGAGGGATGCCAAGTGTGTTAGGATCCCTCCCGTTTGAGCTCAGCAGAGATAAACCTGGCAGGCATGAGCGTTAGGAGACATGACTGAGCAGCACTTGAAACCAAACACTGATGGAGTTCGGAGAGTGACCATATTTAGATAGCTATCTCGGAGGCGCCTGTTCAGTCTTAATCACTCTGGAGACCATTGTGTTGGATCCACAGCAGACTATACTGTTCCTTTGGTATGAAGCGAGTAGAACACAAAGGCCTTGTTTAACATATGAACAATACGGTTTAGCACAGTACCCATGGCTGGGTGCTAACAACAGTGAATAATTTATCAGTGATAGGAGTAGAATAGCGTTTACAGTGTCTGGGCTGTAAAAGAGAACCAACACAGATCACGTCAGTCATGCCATTGTCTGAGACAGGTCTGAGTTACACGGCGTGTATAGTAGAACTAATGCCCCTTAAGCAAAAAAGAATCAAACTGAAGTGAAGGATAATGTGATATAACTGTGTGAACGGTGAAGCGCCAGCTAATGTGTGTTCATAAAAAACTAATCTTCCTGACTGTCACTCTGCTCTGCTCAAATGGCAGACACATGCTTTGTATTTCTTGCCCGAAACAGAGTTGAAAAACTCTGGGCTCGGACTTAATTGAGCCCAATTCCTCATTTACATAATGACAGACCAAATTAGAGAGGAGGAGAAAAGTGAGGAGAGATACAGTTTGGCAGAGAGAGACATGCAGAGGGACAGAAAAGGGAAGAGAGGAAGAGAAATGATGGAGCCTCTGTTCTCTGTGCCCACCTTCACTGTGGGAGCTGAAACCGGGGCCCCTGCACGTTTGGCAGCCAGCTCGTTACTGCTCGTCGTCACGGCAATGGTGACCGGAGTGGGCAGGAGGGAGGGGATAACAGGAAGAGGAAGGAGACCAGGCCGGTTGTTTCCATTAGCAAGTGTAGGGCCAGTGGGGGTGCAGGTGTTACTGGTCACTCCGTTGTGGAGGGGTGCAGGCCGTTCGCGACGCTCCCACGCGCCCCGGTAGTCCCTCTCGAACCGGTGGTGGTGACGCGACATCACTTCCTTTCAGAGCCAATGTGGCACTGTCTGAGAGATAGAGAGATCGAGAGACAGACAGACAGAGACAAAAAAAAAATCAGGTACTGTGAAAAACAAAAACAGAAATAGAACGCAGAGCAATGCATACCACGTGAAAAACAACCCATGCGCATGGAAAAAATTCTTAGTGCACACAGACTTATACACTGACATATGGACAGAGTCAACAGAGATGTGAGCAATGCAAACAGCTTTCCTGAGTCTCCAGCTGCAAACATGTTTGACAGATGCTTCTGCTCTCTGTTTGATTGACACACACTACAAATGCTCCATTTACTTATTTTAAAGCCATTCTGTCAGCCCAAACGGAGAGCAAAAATGAGCATTTACTCACAAGCACCAAGGAGAAAACTGCAGCACTTGCTGCTGGAGGGAAGTTTTGCTCTATTCCATATGGTTAAAGGATCTGTCCAGCTATACCAGGTTTCCTTAATGACTTTACTCATACAGCTCCCAAAGCTCATAACTCAAACCCATCCAGAGTCCTAATTAACTGGACAGCCCATTTCACAACTCACTTTATTGCTGATTGGTTCACAGGGAGCAGCCTGAGCAGACTACTAACCGCCTCTACTTCTCCCTCCTACTGTCAGAACAAAACATTTGTTTTATTTCTTTAGGTTACTGAGTGGGTAAACTTAATCTTGCATTATTTGCTGTGGCTTCTTTATCTAGCCAATCCTCTACAGGCCGTTGCACATAATAAGTCTAGAGACCCTGGGATGGGAATTGGCTTATTAGTTTCTCTCTTTGTACATGTGAGGGGAGATTAGGCTACTTAGCCAGTGAGGCAGTGCTAGCTATTCTGGTGCTATACAACAAAAATCAGGATTTATTGCATTATAGCCATTATATTACATTATACTACAAACTCCCTTGCATTGGTCTACATCATGAAATAACCAACTGTGGTTTTATTGTGTGCAGTTGTGTCTATTCTCCTGTCACATAAATGCCTTGGAATAGATAAGAAGCCATATGATTTTTTTTTTGTCTTGTTTTGTGTTTTAAATAAGCAAGGATGTTACTTGAAAATACAGTAAAAAGGCTTTTTTTTGTTGATGGAAAATAGATGCATTATTAACAGATGACTGGAACACCATCTCTTCTAATAAATCATTCAGAATTATCAAAGAGGAAAATAGGTAGATTTTCTGCCTGGAAAGAAAAGGGCCATTTTCATTAAGTGGACAACGAAAAAGGTTTCTGTCGGCCATGTCATATTTCTGACTAGATCCTCAAATTATTCCTCATAATAAGAATGACTTCCTGCTAATAATTACATTTCTTACTATAAAACTACTGATCAATTATTCATGAGTGCTACTGCATTGACCAGATTAATGTGTGGTGTTTTTTGCTCAGTTAAGGCAGAAGCTATTGCTCATAGGCTATTGTTCAGAATGGCTATATTATATATATATATATATATATATATATATATATATATATATATATATATATATATATATATGAAAAAAATAAAACACATCTGGCATCAACACGCAGTTTGATACTCATGTTTAATATAAACATTAGCTGGAGCTCTTGACCTGTATCTATACGCTGCCACATGATTGGCTGAGTGAATAACTGAATAATAAATAAATAAACAGATGAAGATGGCGTTCGTAATGAAGTAGATACGTATACACAATGAGGTTCGTGTTTAAATACTGATAGCAACTATTACCTTACTGGATGAGACCGAGACTGTTGTGGACGATGATGATAATCAAAGTGTGAAGTAGATTACTGCATTATAAATGTAGATGTAGGTAGGTCCTTTTTCACTTTTGGGGGGGTTATAACTTTACTCGTGATATACATGCAAAATGTCAGCTCAGGAAAGACAGGAAATGTTGCAAAATTTGTTAATAAAATATACTGTATGTATGATATCTAATGATATGATATGGGGAAAATAGTTCTAGGCTTTAGTGTAGGAGCTTGTTTTGAGTCACAGAACAAGACAGAAGCCATAGGTTGTTGTAATATCTAGTGAATGTAATATCAGCTAGGTTTCTAAGCTGAGAGAGAACACAGAAAGGGAGACAGCATGGAGCTGTCAATAACGCATTGACCAGCGCTTCACTCACCATAATGTAATGCTTTTTAACGAGGTGGTTGAGATGGAAGGAGTGTGTGTTTTTTCTGTTTCTGTTTTTTGTTATTGTTGTTTTTTTCTACCTTAACAGCTTTGCAGGTGTTTTTTAGCTGAGTGCTGGGAGCTGACACGACAGCTAAATGATTACAACCAATGTTCAGTGCAAATACAATCACACACACACACACACACACTCACACTCAAACACACTATACACACTCAGACACACTCAGACACTCAAAGACACTCAAAGACACGTACACTTACACACACTCAAACACACTATACACACTCACACTCAGACACAATCAGGCACACAAGCACACACATACACTTGCACACAATCAGACACACTAACACTCAAACACACTAACACTCAAACTCTATACACACTCAAGAGACAAATACAGAAAAATACTTAGGCTTGATTTACTAGTGAAAAATTCTCTCACTATCTCTCTCTCTCACACACACACACACACACACTATCTCTCTCTCACACACACACACACACACACACACACACTATCTTACTCTGTCTCCCTGTCTCTCTCTCTCTCTCTCTCTCACACACACACACACACACACCCACACACACACACCCTCTTGGGCCTGTCATGCACTCTAGGTGAAGAAAGTTAACAAAGAACTGAGGACAGCTGGAGAGAAGCACTGTGAGACACTGATGGACCGAGAGGCTCAGGAAGCTGCAGCAGCTCTCTCTATGTCCCCATGCCGCTACTGTTTGCTGTCATCCCTTTCTTTTTTTCATTCTTTCACCAGGGGGCTGTAACAAGTGATATATATATATATATATATATAGACACAAATGTGAGGTCCAAAATACTGAGAACATAATGAAAATCTATTTTACACTTAAACCTTGAAATAGCCAGAAGGATCTAAAGTACAATAGCCTGAATACTTAATATTCAAGAATCCGCACTATTTAAATGAGTGAAATTGACCATGTTAATAGCTTTGGACAAAAGGTCAGATTTTCCTCAAGTCTAATCTCTCCTGCTGAAGAACGTGTTCGGGTGACGCTCCGATGGATTTGACCTGAAACGGATCATAAGCACGATGGATATTCTGCATAAAAAAGGAACAAATACTAAGAAACTTTGACACTTCTGGAAATATTTATGATTTGTCAAGATGATGTTAATAATAGTGAAAATTACTGTATTAAATTAGAAAGGAGTGCGTGTTCAATAGTGCTCTCTGTCTACACAGCCCTATTAAACATAATAAAATAAATAAATAAAAATGAAGCCAAGATAAATCAGGTCAGAACCTTTTCCACCCTTGATGTGAAATTACATTGTGTAAACATTTAATAAAGAAAAAAACAATCCAAAACATTTAAGGGAAAATGAATGAGAAAATATGAAAAATAAAAACAAGTAATATCAGCCTAGTTGCAGAAGTGTACACACCTCTATACTAATACTTTGTTGAAGCACCTTTCACCACTCAGTGTTTTTTGGGGTAAGAATCTCTCAGTGTAGCACATCTTGGCAATATTTTCACACTCTTTCTTGCAAAAAAACATTCTAGACCCATCACATAGTAAGTACATCTCCTATACGCAGTTCCCATGGATGTTTTCTTTAGAAAAAAAAGGTTTTCCGTTTAGTCGTCCTACCCCGTAACCCAGACACATGCAGAATATCAGACTGTTGTCACATGCAGAGAGTAATCAGTACTTGTCAGATTTTCCTGCAGCTCCTTTAATGTTGTCGTAGGTCTCTTGCCAGCCTCCCTGGTACTGTAGGTTTTTGTCTTGTCCTTTTATAAAGTTTGGAGGGACGTCCTGTTCTTGGTGATGTTACCATGGTGCTCTGTTTTCTCTATTTGTTAATAGTGTTCCATGGTACACTTAATGTTGCTGGAAATTCTTTTATAGCTCTCTTGTGATGGATCATTTTCAATAAGTGAGAAAAACATGCATGCTTTGTAAGCTCATGGCTTTAAAACATGAGAATCATTCTCAACACTTATCTTGGTTTCCTTTTTTTTTCAGCTTTCACTAAAAAAAGTCCAAGAACATTCTGCTTACAAAGAAACAGCCTACTTAAGTGGCATTGACGTCAGGAGATCAGGTTTCTCACCAGAATTCCCCTTATAGCATGTAGGCATAGCAATCCAGAGAGCAAACTTCAAGATCCTGAAGATTGTGGTCAGTAAAGTGTACAAAAGATATCATTTGCATTGTAGCTCAAGGGCAAAGCATCTAAGGCTGAGCAGATTAGCTAAAGCCAGTGCCTCGAGCTGCACCCATTTGTGTTCAAGTTGTGGTCCATACCAGACCAGATTTCACCATAATATACGTCGACCCTTTCCTCTGAAACTAACAGGAAGCAGCACACAGACAGCAAGTGGTACGGTTAAGACATCACTACAGAAACTTAAATCCAAGTTCTCCTGAATGGACAGAAGATTTTACAGAACACATTACACTGAACAATGGTGCAGTCCTCCACTGCTATATGCAATAAAGCCTAGAGCACAGAGTTTACCACATGTCGAACAATAGAATCAAACCCAGTCATATTCACATCCATACCTTCATGCAAATCAAAAGATTCTCAAGTGAAGCTTCAGAAAATAGCCACAGACAGCAAAGTGAGATCTGCTGATAAAAGAGAGAAGGAGGAGGCAGAATACTGTGGTTGAAGCGTGGGCAATCAGTTGCACCTACACTGCAAATCTATAAGCTATTTTTAAAGGCTTCTCCAGGCAAAAGAACACGAAAAATCTCCGTAGAAAAATTTCCACTTTCCACTTTCGGATGTCCAGACAACAGACACTGACTTAAGTATAACCACCAACAGAGATTGTCCTGATGGCACAGCAGGGTCAGTTCAATCTAAATCCTTTATGGGAAGCACTACCTCGATTTATGTGCCTCAAACAGAGGACATTAGCGATAGTGCAACTCACAGAGGCCTTGCTGCTTTCTGCAAGCCAAGGCTGCTTTCATTTCCCAAATAAAACAAATGACCTCACTTAAACTCTTTATCTACTATCAGCGCTCCAAGGCTGTACAGATGAACAGCCTCGCCGATGACTTCATGTAACATGGTGATGTTTGACGCTACAAATACACAAACGTCCATGAAATAGCCTGCTCCTGCTGTCGCTGCTGATAAAAGTGACCACGACTAATAAAATTATTATCACTATAAGTTCAAAATATACATCTAAAAAAAAATGCCACATAAGATTTGGTCTGTCAACTTTTATAAATATTCTGATCCTTTTTTATAAATCCATCATTCTCTTCATAATAAAACATCACCTTACAGTGGAACTTCAATAAACACAATTATGATGTCGTAATGAGTTAGAACACAACCGCCTGCTTTCTCTCAAATGTCCTCTCTGAAAGGCATGGTTTAAGAGTTACAAGTCTTTAGTCCTGAAGATAAAGTCACGAAAGCGGTTCTTGGCTTAAATTTAAAAGCGCTGCCAACTATTGCCACATCGCATACGCTTAATTATCTGTTAATACGAAGAGCAGATGCGTAACAATGGTGCTGCTTTACTGCCTGGTGGCAGACTGAAAATAGAGTTGAAGTTATGAAACATTAATGTTTCAGGCTTCCAGCCAAAATTAAATAGAGGAGAAACACAAACAATGGCATTTGGTTTTTAACATCAGGCTGAAGCTGTGGACTTTATTTATTTATTTATTTATTTATTTATTTATTTATTTATTTATTCTATCCAAAATACGACTGTCTGCCATTGTTCACTTCAGTTAAATTAACAGCATCTATAAAACTTTCATAGCTAGTAATATACACCGAACTGCCAATTCTGACCTGGAAAAGTATCGCTGCAGCGGTTTCTGAAGAAATATAGGGATCGATCTAAGAGTCATGGATTACAAAAAAATAAAATAATTACATGAAATTGTGTGAATCTGTAAAACAATGGGAGACAGAGCGATGGTGTTGACAAGTAAACTTCTGGCCTCACACTTTGCTCGACAGCACATGCCATGCCTTATTAATATTTATATATTGTGTTGAAATTAGAGTGTGCTGATTAAATCACATTTCAGATGCGAAAGAAAAAACTTCATTATAATAAGCACACAGGGTGAGAGCCACAATACGCCGACCTCCCCTCCTCAATTCACCCCTTCATGCATACTAGACTGTTAATTAAGCCAGATTCAGTTTTATTTAATTATTTATTTATAGGTTTTTTTGGGGGCCTGAAACAGGGCATATCATCAATCCGATGACAGAACTGCATCACTAGTGAGGGCTTGTGGGAAAATTTCGGGGCAGGGACAGCAGTAGCAGTCTCACTAGGAAGTTATAACAATATGCAGGAAGAGGAAAAACAAGAACAAGAGGAAGGTTTCTAGAGAAGAGATGTAAGCGTAAGAAGGTCAGATGTCATGACTGAGTGAAAGATGGAAAGACTGAGACTGTGTGTCTGAGAGTTGAACAGAAGAAAGAGAAGAAAGGGAGAGATTAAAGCAGAGCAGCGTTTTGACCCCCCCAATCAAATGACTCCATTATCTTTCCAAGCAAACATTTGTGTTCGGATGAGGAGCAGCTTTGATGCTCGTCAACAAAAGACGAGAGCGAGGGGCACTTGAGCTCGGGACAGGTACAGACATCCTGGAACAAAGAGAGCAGAGTTTACGCAAGCTCAGATCCTGGCACAGCTCTCAGTATCTCTATTATAATCAGCCCTTCCCTGTGAATCAAGGCTTACAGTGACATGTGTCACGTTTAAAATGTACCGCTCTCGATAATAAACTATCGGCACGAGTCGCGCCTGAGCGGCTCGTACACATCCCTCATCGCTCTCTTCATCCTCTCATGGAGCCAAATTTCAAGCAATTGACATGTTGATGTTCAGGAAGTGAAACCTGCTTCGGTAGTGATGTTTGCCACTTACTTCATATTCACTCGTACACAAACACGAGGCTAAATAAGGCTCGTTCTGTACTTTTTAAATAAGCATAACAATCTCTGAAGCCTGGGAAGAAAGTACAGAATGTGTGAAGAGTTTATTTTTGCTGATGTATTCAGACTTGGTGTCAAAATGTACATCTGCAAACACACGGGGAAAGTTAAAAGAAGAAGAAGCCTTTATTATCATCACACGTACATTACAGCACAGTTTTCTTCGCATATCCCAGCTGAGGAAGTTGGGGTCAGAGCACAGGGGCAGTTATGATACAGCGCCCCTGGAGCAGAGAGGCTTGCTCAATTGCCCAACAGTGGCAGCTTAGCGGTGCTGGGGCTTGAACCCTGACCTTTCGATCAACAACCCAGAGACTTAACCTATGATTTTCTCAGTGGATTGTTTATTTTATTCTTATATCCACTTGACCAAATCTACCCCAAATCCAAACATCTTAACTCATCTCCCTGTCCTAGTGTAAAAGCTTATGCTCTAACACTGAAAAATATTTGTTTAAAAATAATTGTACAATTAGCATTATTACACACAGTTTCTGTAAATAGCTCTTGCACAGAGGTCCTAATGTGGGATTATCATAGATAATTAGCTTGTGAAAATGAGCAATTTAATTCCCTGAAGTTTTCTAACACTAATGTTGATAATAAGAGATCACCTCTCCTGCCATGGAGTGATGTCATGCATCAGATTTGTGCAAAATAGCTACAAAAACAGCCAGTGGTATAAAGCTCAAAACTCTCCCAGTCCTGTGATACAACTGGTGTAGCACTGCTTCTGGAAGGTTCTTCAGGTACATCGAGACAAACACCAAAAGCACTTAGCTTTAATCTCTACAGTGAATACTGACTGATAAAATAAAGTTTATGGATAAAACATGGCAGCAAACGCAATACGATGTGGCATAAAAACCTTTTAAAGATTCGTTCTAATCTTTTCACCTAAAAATAAATAGAAAAGTAACAAAGACTCAAACATACGGTATATTTGATCTTACTAGATGTAATATATTTAAAATAAATTAAGGTGGATTATTCTGAATAATCACATTAATTTCTGTAAATCTGTCTTCAGCTATAAACATCACAGCGCATCACCATGGCTACGTCATGCTGATGATAAATAAATAAATTTTCCTCATAATATATGAGACTAATAATAGTGGAGAAACAAGCCAAATTAACACCGTAGGTGTTTTTGCATTCAGTGTGATAATTTATCCTGTTATTTCATTTGTAATGCAGTATTTATATGTCTTTGTCTCTACCCTTAAACAGCATCGTGTTTCATTGCTTAAAGCATTAATTATAGTGTGAGTTATTGTGCTTCACAACAAATTTTGCAAGACGAGGCTTAAGTAGATGTCAAGAGAAAAATTAAAAAATAAATTAGATAAAATAAAATGAAATAAATTCGATTATTGGATGCCTTAGAGAGTTTTATACGTCTAGTAAAAATCCATATACAGGAAATTCAGCATTTGGAAGCTTGTCATCATGGATAGTGAGTCATATGACTGTTCATTTTTATGCTGAAAAATACACGAGTGAAAATTACTATATTGCCAAAAATCTATAAAAAACTGTGTTTTGGTTGTTAAACCTACATGCCCAGACACCCGGGCTAGCGCTTTATCCACCTCTATGGTTTCATATCCCATCTGTAAGACAATGTTTAAACAAACTGGAGGACAGATTTCTCTGGCTGGGTCACTGCACAAAGGAATAGGGGCCATTGAAATGTAAAAAGGAAAGAAGATCAGAGATGTTGTAATTAAATGTATGCACCGGTTTATTTTTCGGCGGCATAAAGATCATATATATGAATCAAAGTAAGATGTTCTCTTGTTCCCAATGGCTTTTTGTTGATGTAATGAAGTGAGTGCAGCTGCTGAACAAAGCCACGCACGATGAACTGAAGCATGTTTCAGACTCAGAGCTAGAGAGGGTGAGAGGCTCCATGTACGGCCTCCAGCTGTGCACCTATTCCCCCCCCACACACACAAACATAGACAAGCGCACAGGTTCTCAGTGAAGAGAGAAAAAAATAAATTAAATACAGTAGGTTAAGATGGATACTGCATCAAGCCCAAATCGACAGAGCATGAACAAGCCGAAGACGACTTGCGAGAAAAAACGCTAAATTAAGCAAAGAGAGACAAAGTGAAATGAGGCATGCAGTGCTACAAATACCCTGCACCTTCTTCACCAAAAAATGAAAAATGGTATTTTTTTTTACACAATGACCAGACTGGGGTTTGGTCTTTTGACAAACGTTCATCTTAATAGAAGCAGAAAAAAGAGCGGGCCAGCGAGCAGCCTGTTATGTGGCTCCTGTGGAGGTGCAGTGTGTAACCTGCTAAAAGCCCTAAATCATGCCCTGGCCTCGGCGACGGCCTGCAGTCCACTTCAATCATGTGTCGAATCGCATCCAGCTCCAATGCATCAAAGCCATGAGCAAGCTTTTCTCTTTGTAAAAGGGAGAAACAATCAAGCAGGGAGCTGAAATCCCATTTCAGAGGTCTACAGCCTCAGCACTGCCTCCTGTCCCACCCTTTATAGGCCATCGAGACGTAACCGCTGTCCCTTATATAACTCACTTTAATGTCGGGACAGGACTACCTCGTTCACAATGATTTGATGGAAGAGAAGGATTTATAGGTGATCCGAAAGATTCTTTATGTGAAGCCTTCACTCTTTTTTTTCATCCGCTCTCAGATGGTCCCACGTCTGACAGGAACTTGGCTAATTTACAGGTGCAGATAAAGCTCATGCCTCCTCTGGGAGGTTCTTTAGACGTGCCATTGTCTTGGTGAACAGAGTCATCATTAGACTATTTAACTTATTAATGGGAACATTGTGTTAATAGTCTGAAAGCTAAGCCTCTGTTAGAAGAAGACGTGCTATCAGAACGACAAATCTGACAAGGCTATTCTGAGAGATGATATCAGATCAGGGTAGATTGGCAGTTCTTTCAATAAAGACTTGGCTAAAGACTGACAACATGCAGCAAAACACTGTGTTAAATACGTATAGAACTAGCTTTTTAGCTGCATATCGGCTTTAATAAAGCCAATACACCGATCAAGCATAACATTATGAGCACTGAGAGGTCAAGTGAATAGTGATTATCTCCTCATCATGGCAACTGTTAGTGGGTGGGATATATTAGAGGCAGCAACTGAACATTTTGTCCTCATAAATGGGCAAGCGTAAGGATTTGAGCGAGTTTGACAAGGGCCAAATTGTGATGGCTAGATGACTGGATCAGAGCATCTCCAAAACTGCAGCTCTTGTGGAGTGTTCCCGGTCTGCAGTGGTCAGTATCTATCAAAAGTGGTCCAAGGAAGGAACAGTGGTGAACTGGAGACAGACTCATGGGCGGCCAAGGCTCATCGATGCACGTGGGTAGCTGAGGCTGGCCCATGTGGTCCGATCCAACAGACGAGCTACTGTAGCTCAAATTGCTGAAGAAGTTAATGCTGGTTCTGATAGAAAGGTGTCAGAATACACAGTGCATCGGGTCAGGGCTGTTTTGGCAGCAAAAACGGGGAACACCATAATATTAGGCAGGTGGTCATAATGTTATGCCTGATCGGTGTATATTGCTAAAAGCTTAATAAAAACTGTCTCTAAACTCTAACAAAGAATACCGTCCAAGAGTGTTTTGTGCTGGACAGGATAACTGATGTCTCAGAGGCATTGTGTATGTGTGTGAGTGTGTGTGTGTGTTCATAAATAAAAGAAAAGGAGGATGCCCTGGCATTAGATATGGCCTGCACAGAATATGAAATCAATGCTAATAGAAGAAGCAGGGCTTGAACGCAGCCCTGACCTTTCAACCCCACCCATTTCTTTCCATAAATATTGCAGAGCAGGCAAAGAACTTTGGGTAATACTTCTCTTTTATGAAATCAGTATACACATAAAAGTCATATTTATCAGTTCCTGCACTCTTTAAAAAATAGAAAGCTACAAAAGGCTTAATGGCATCTCTTAATGCTTTATCAATATGTATATGTTTAGCAGTATAGCAGATGTCCTTCTTGGATACTCCTTTGCACATGCTGGTGGTCTCTGGCAGGCTTTAAGCTCCGTGGCGCCTGGAGTTGGCCATGTTTGATAGCAGCCAGTAAATTATCCAACTGTAAAAACAGAGCCAGGGGAGACGCTCATAAAACCCTGATTCCAAAAGCGCTCTCCTGAGGCTCCAGAGGTTTTAATGTGGCACTAGTGGAACATTTGTCTTACAGGATACAAGGACATGGAGCGTCTTTATTGGAAATTTACCTTGATCATTGCTCATGACCTTAAGAGAAGCTACAGTAAAATGTACGCATCGATTAGTACGATTATTTTGCAGACCTGATTCATGCATATACTTTATAAAGTTTATGCCACTTCAAATACTTTCTGTTCGGCGTAAAAAACCATTAATTACACAAATACAACAAAGACTGACAACTGAAATATTTAGATGAATTAAAGAGATATTAAGCAAACAAACAGAATTTCAGAAATTATCACTATTTATTTGTTTATTTACTACAAATAAGCATTTGGCACATGTAAATTGTTGAGAATATTAAATACAAGTGTCAAATGATCATTTATAATAAATAGCTAAATACACAAACAAATAAATAGTTTTTTATTTTATTATGAACATTTATTTATTTATTTATATGTTTCTCTTTATTTATTTACTATAAATAAGCATTTGGCACATGCAAATTGTCGAGAATATTAAATGCAAGTGTCAAATGATCATTTATAAAAAATTGCTAAATAAACACACAAATAGTTGTTTTTACAAATGATTATTATTTAATAATTTTAAGTATTTAGTTTTTAATTTTTTTAATATTTAATTATTACACACAAATTATTATTTTATTATTTATAAGCTTTTTAATTTATTAATTTATTATAAATAAGCATCTGACACACGTATTTAATATTTTCTGGACCTTTTTAAAAACTTAAAAAGCTATTTAAAAAAAACTTAATTATATTTTTAATTCATTTATTTATTATAAATGCGCATTTGACACTTGAATCTTAAATTTCTACGACTATTAGCATGAATCACAAACATTTATTAATGAATCTAAAATTACAACTAGGAAAGGATTTCAGTAAACAGGATTTACTTATTTATGAATTTACTCAAAATCATTACTGAATTGCAAAAATACTACTAGCTTAATGTGTTTAAATGCCAGAAAATACTGTGTATTTACTTAATAAGTATTTACTAATGATATATTCTCACATCTCATTTATATGAGCTTTTTGTTCATTAATTGACTACATGAAACTACATTTAGTTGAACATCACTGCACACAGTGACCTTGAGCTCAGGCAGTTCAGTCAGGTAGATCAGTTTTACAAAACCATAATCAAAAGATACAGGATCTAAAACTATAACCGCGTCCTCAGACGGGCTTAAAGTCACCCACACATGCACTGTGCGACTCCACTGGTCTTTTATGATTATTACTTGTCCCTGTGTATGAGCTGGTCTCAGTACGACTTCAGTAACACGCTGTGCACTAACATGCTCTGTATTTCAGTTTAAACAATGAAGATAGCAACTCCGCTGTGTCATACTGAGTGCACTCTGACGCAGCACAGGTTTGTAGCTCTTCAACTATTGACAGAAAGCATCAAAATAGACGTCGTAATAGTAAATAAACTCTAAGAACTGAGCCTCCTCATTTCAATTCATCCTGTTTCTTTCCACACAGCTTTGTCCTGTCATGATGTAAGCGTGATGAGACTTTTATTTTATAAATTATTCGAGACAATATCAACTGTTCTGGTTTCATATTCTGTAGGTCTAGTGCGATTAATGTGTCTGTGGCTTTCCTGAGAGTTTTGGGTAATCTTATGCTGTCTTAATATTGGTAGATTTTAAGTGTCAAAGCAGCACTAACACTCAGAGTTTAAGTTTTGAAGCTGCCTGACGTTTGCCTAAGTCGGCACTAAATCGGCCAGAGGTGAGCATGTCACGTTATAACAATTCCCGACCATACACCATCCTTCACGATGCGCGATTGTGGGCTGTGTTTAAAGCTAGCTTCTTCCACTTCCACACAAAGGCTATGAAATATACCTCCTCTTACACACGGACATGTTTCTACTTCATATTAATGTTTATTCATAACTACAGTCTGCACCTGAAGTGTGTTACTGTTGACACGTTT